>NW_025776859.1:0-113610 GCF_021130785.1 Homalodisca vitripennis | reverse complement strand
TGGTTTTTTCTCTACCTAAAACAGCTATTACCTATAGCTCGTTGTTTTCCTATATCATTCTGTATTGTCGAAAACACCTATGAATAGCCGGAGCAGATCGTAATGAATGAGAAACCCATATTTACTAGATTGAAGAATGGTTAATCACTCTACAACGATGTGTTATTAGCATATAGCTGATGTCTCTAGATATTCTGTATAGTGAATCACCTATGAATAGCGAGGCAGACTAATTGGGACCTATGAAACCATAAATACTACGAGATGAAAATGATCACCGCTACAGCAGCTAGTTATTAACATAAAGCCGTTGTGTGTCCTATAAATTCTGTTATGGTGAAAACCTGATGAATAGCGTGAGCACGTACAATAGACTGAATACGCAATATACTAGATGGAAAATGATCACCTACAGCAGCTAATTACATAAAGCCGTTGTCCTATACATTCTGTAATTGTGAAACAACCTACTGAATAGCGAGCAGACAATGACTTGAATACCATATTACTAGATGAAAAATGATCACCTACAGCAGCTAATATACATAAGCTTGTTGTCCTATACCATTCTTGTAGTGTGGAGACCACCTATGGAATAGAGCGAGCAGACATGTGACTGAAACCATATACTAGATGAAAATGAATCACTCCTACTAGCAGCTATTGACATAAGACGTTGTCCTATACATTCTGTATGTGAATACACCTATGAATAGCGACGCAGACAAGTGACTGAATAACCATTTAATACTAGATGAGAAATGATCACCTACAAGCGAGCCTATTACATAAGCCGTTGTCCTATACATTCTGTATATGTGAACACCTA
The DNA here is from genome assembly GCF_021130785.1 of Homalodisca vitripennis. Taxonomy (NCBI): domain Eukaryota; kingdom Metazoa; phylum Arthropoda; class Insecta; order Hemiptera; family Cicadellidae; genus Homalodisca; species Homalodisca vitripennis. The sequence goes on along the minus strand of NW_025776859.1, from coordinate 112,781 downwards.
TGAATAGCGAGCAGAACAAAATGACTGAAAACCATTATACTAGATGAAAATGATCACCTACAGAGCTATTAACATATGCCGATTGTCTATAAATTCTGTGTTGTGAACACCTATGGAATAGCGAGCAGACAATGACTCTGGAAACCATTATACTAGATGGAAAAAATAGATAATCACCTCACAGCAGCTATTACATAAGCCGTTGTCCCTATACATTCTCAGTATTGTGAACAACCTAAATTGCCAATAGCGAAGCAGGACAATGAGCTGAATACATATTACTAGATGGAAAATGGATCACCTACAGCAGCTCATCTTACGCATAAGCCGTTGCGATGTCCTATACATTCGTGGTATTGGTGAACACCTATGAATAGCGAAGCAGAACAATGACTGAAAACCATATACTAGATGAAAATGATCACCGTACAGCAGCTATTACATAAGGCTGTACTAGTACTAGATATTCCTGTACCGTGAACATCATATGAATAGTGAACTAACAATGACTGAACACCGTGCCAACCTTCATTCATTTTGTTACTTAAGCTGTTAACCTAGATTCTGCATGTGAGTACAACTATGGAAATAGTGAAGGGGGAATAGAATGGATTAATGTATAATGGATAGAGTATAATTGATAGAGACTGACTCCTCAGGAGAGAAATGCGTTAAAAACAATGTCCGGTATAAATCTATCGATGAGCCTTTCTGAATTCCTGTTACTAGGGACAATTACACCAAATCAGCACACCTCTGGCTGAATGATACTGGTCTTATAAATAAGTTTTAAACAATGTACACAAAGCAGTCGTGGTCGCTGACGAGCTCCACGTGGGGGGTATAGTAGTTCTCCGAACAAAATGGTACGTGTGAAATAGGGCAAATAATAGAATATATAAAATAGAGATATTTATTATTATTTTGACGAAGTTAAATAATAGCGTGTTTAATAATAGTAGTCTAACACATTATCCAATGTTATAATTTAAATTCTTTTTTTAAAATTTTGAATTGTAATATTGTTTAATATGATTCTTTTTTAAGCTTACGTTAAGTAAGTTAAATTACTTTCAGAGATAGTCAACGTGGCCAGCATCTCTAAATATTAACCTAAAGACCTTTAATATTGATAAAGATTCCTAGATTGAAAATAATAGCTCTCACAAGGTAATTATGTGTGTGTTGTGTGTGTAAAATTGTCTCACAAAATCGGTAACATATTATGTGAATTTTGTTAAAAAGTCGAGCAAGAATATCGCCCTCAGTTAGTGTTACACCAGTTTTTTTTGTTAAGTTCTTTAGGTTTTCCATTACATGCTTTAAAAATGGGACATGGAGGGAGTTTTACTCGCGTGTTACCTCACTGTTGTAGGTTTAAATGGTTGCCTCCTCAAAATTTTATACAGTAACTGTAACATCCTTTTACTGTGTGTGTACAGTTTTAAATGTGTCCATATGGTTGTTTTTAAATGTAGTATATTGTTAGAGATACTCAGTTTATGTATAAATAATCGTGAGGGAATACTTAGGAGTTCGTAATAAAGAAAAACTTATGAAATGATAATAACGTAATGCATGATAAAATATTGTACGTTATACTTAGTAGTTTATTAGATTACTATAAGCGCTCTGCAATTTTTTTTATGTGTTAGTATATTTGTATATATCTTCTATTGTCAAAATACGTAAAACCGCCTACTCAATAAATACATTCTAAAACTCCTTATTGCGCTTAACAAAATTAATTAACACGGTTTGGTTAATAGTTTATATAAATTTTATTGTATTGCGCAAACTAAGTAAGCATGTGTTCTCTGAATTTCTCAAAAAACATATTTATTCTTCCAGGAAAGGAAACAAATTAAAATATACATGAAAAGATTTCGACACGATACCCCCCTCCTGAAGGACTAATGCCAGCAACATTTAAAAGGGATTGAAAACTATGTACGGCCCTAATATTTGACAGTTGTACTGTAATTGGCTACGCGTTAGCAATATAGTTTATCAACGTAGAACTACGCCCACACCACGTGTTGCGTAACGGCTACGCTAAGGAAATATTGCAAGTCTATTCCTCTTATCATAAGAATACAAGTGTCACTATGTCACACGTCCTGTGCTTTTATTCAGTTTATTTGGCAAATTTAATTACTCTCTGTTTTCCCATTACCGATCGTAACCAAGTAAAAGTTATTGTCTCAAGATTCCGTATCCAAAAACGTATTATATTATATTATCAACGTACATTTTTAATGCTTAGATACTTTTTTGGTGCTTTAGAAAAATCTTTTGATGTTTACATTTCACCTTCTTTTCACCCCGTTTATAACTTAGGAAAATAACTATTTTCAAGTTTAAATATTAAAAAATTTTTAGTAAATAAAATGTCTCCATATTTTTATTCATGATACTTGAGTTACTTTATAAAGTTGAAAATAATATTTATTTTCATGTTGTATTATTATTTGATTTTTTTAATAATACGTGAGTAGTTGATGGAGGCAAAGTGTGGGTACAAGTTAAAAGTTAGGGAACGTGTTAGAGTGGTGAGTCCACAGAACGTAATAAAACAGATTACTCAGAAAACTCACGTAAAACTTTATTTACTATACTTGATTACTACAAACTGAGGTAGAGGTAGTTTGTTCTGGTGACAAGGCCTAATGTATGTCATGTGTTGTAAACTTTCAGATTTATAAAACTGCTCTGTCAGAGAATACTTATGTGTATGGTTTTGTTTGCTACAAATTGTTTCAACATTGTTTAAATAAAACTGATGCTATAAGTTATTATTTAAATACTAGTTTCAGTATAATGATTACGTAAAACTTAATTTATCATATTTTTCTACAAAATAAAAATTCAATACTGAGCTTTAAAATCATAAATTATTTATAATTAAATCCTAACTACAACTAAAACATAAAAGAAATATTTAAGAATTTCTTATTGCCTTTAGAATTATTTACATGTTAACGTGTAAAGATATAAAGTTTTCAAAAGCCTTGCATTTAAAATCTTAGACATATAAGGTTATAAAGGTAAATAAACGTCTATTTGTCTGTGTGTCAGGCGGCACGATACCTCCATATTGAGTTTAACCTATATGCTTTGAAAGTTTACTATAAACCTAATTTTAATATAAATACCATGGAGTTCCATGATGGTTGCTGACGCTCGATGGAGTTCTATTATGGTTGATGATTCTTCATGGAGTTCAATTATGGTTGCTGATTCTCCATGGAGTTCCCATTATGGTTGCTGATTCCTCCATGTAGTTCCATTATGGTTGCTGATTCTTCATGGAGTTCCATTATGGTTGCTAAATTTTCCGTGGAGTTCCATTATAGTTACTTATTCTCCATGGATTTCATTATGGTCGCTGATTCCTTATGGAGCTCCATTATGGTTGCTGATTCTCCATGGAGTTCCATTATGGTTGCCTGATTCTCCATGGAGTTCCATTGTGGTTGCTGGTTCTTCATGGAGTTCCATTATGGTTGCTGATTCTTCATGGAGTTCCATTATATCGCTGAGCGATAGTGAAAATATTTACAAAAGTATATGGGATAACCATGGTACAAAAGTGAGTACAGTCATGTACAGGTATGAAATACGACATAGTAGCTCATATACCCTAATGCAATAAACTGTATATTTGAAATTTGTCCAGCCAACTGTACAAGAAAATGATTCTTGTAGGTTTTTCAGTACGAAACATTGTGTTCTAATCTAAAGCCCATTCGCATGCTAACGACTTCACACGTTTATTAACAAATCAGAAACCAAGATTGTCATATTTACTTGAATGAAAATTATAAACAATTAGTACATTTTCAGTTTCACACTTATCCTACCAATTTTATTCCAATACTCGTTTTTATAAATGTTTTATACACAGTTACCGTCAAACTATTTTCATAAATGTGACTTTTTCAAAATCATTTCTTCAATTATTAAATTAAAACTTTTTGGCAATACATATACGGTACATATCTTTGTGACATTTAGGAGTTCCATTTCTGTTTAAAACAGTTTTTGACTGTAGACCAGTTTGGTCTAAACTCTAAGCCACCACAAGATTACAACATTACAGCGTTAAATCTAACATGCTGTAAGTTTGTTGTAAACAGAATGCGACAAGAATAAAATAGGTTGCTAGCAATTAATTGATAAACTAATCTGTTATTTAAACCAGAGTGTTTGTGATTTTATACTACTTTTGAAGTTGCATTCATCGTATTTATTACACAAAAATAACAATATTAAATTTATTAAATCAGGCAAATCTAATTTTATACAAGATTGTTCTTCTAAAAGGTAAATTAAATATTAACTGAATTTTTAAATATAAATTTTATAGTGCAATTAAATTGTTGAATAAACATCAGTGAAACACATAATAATATATGATAGCGTGTACCAGAAGAGATAGTAAACCACCTACATCACACTTGTTGCTTAGGCGGTTGTCCTAGATATTCTTTACTGTAAACATCTATGAATAGCTAGTAAACAATGGCTCAAACCATGTAATATATGATATGGCTGACCACCTATCTCATGTGTTGCCTAAGCCGTTGTCCTACATATTATGTATTGTAAAAAAACTATGATAAAATTGAAGGAATAGTGTGTTGAGTATAATTACTGACCTCAGGAAAGGCGTGAATCAAGACGGAATATTTATCGCAGCTATTGAATTCCTGTTCTGGAGTTAATGCCACTAAATCAGAAAATCTTGCTGGCTTATAGTTATTGTCTTATAAATTTCATGAACTGATAATGATTGGTTGCTTTGTGCAAACTAAGGTTCAGGAACTTACAAATTTTAAATAATGAAAATGATATACGTATTATTAATTTAAGAAATAATTTCGTCTAAATTACCTAGCTAATATCCAAAAATAATGTTTAATGTAGCGAAATGCACAAGTCAATGTAAATTTGCGGTTCAAACAAAATGACTTAATTTATCTTAACTATAACTTTAATTAATTACTCTAAGTAAATATAAAAGGGTATTTAAACTTTAAATATTAATCATTTTTTTTATTCTTCTTAGAGTAATTGAAAGACATTATATTTAAAGTTGCTAGTATTGTAATATATTAGCAACACCTTAATTTCATACTTTTTTAAAATTACTTAATGGCTCACGATATTTGTTCCTTACAATTCTACAAGTATATATTCCACCAGTATTAATTTTATGAATTCGTTGTTTACACTTAGCCGCAATTTGCTGCCATTTTCGCCATTCGCAAAAAAAATATTATATTTTAAAATATTACCAACTTCCGCCCGCATCTTGTCTCCTAACTACAAGTCTTTTATTTAATGTTTTGTTTAAATAGTTTAAAATATTTGTCCCTTTGACTCTATTCGGCAACATTCCTTGACACAAATGTTTTAATTCAATAATAGACTTAATTCGTTATAATAAATAAAAGTTGTATAGTGAATGTGTTTTTTATTAGATAAATATTGTCTTTTGGATGTCAACGCATATGCTACTAACAAGTTTTTTTATAAAAATTTTTAATGACAGAAATTTCAGTTTCAGATGTCCTAAGGTAGTATATTTTTAGTCATAGTGATTATAATCACAGGACGTTGTTAATAATCTATATTTATAATAATATGTTTAAGATAATACATCCCTATAGTTCGAATACTTATAACAAAACTTTTGTTACGAAAGTAAAATGTTGTTATATTTCCCAGGACAATAAATTTCATATATGTATTTAACTATATTTAAATGGAGAATGTTTGAACAGAGGAATTCCAGTGGTAACACCTTAGGTATTATTAAATTAATGATCATAACTCACTTAACGATAAAGATTTGCAACCTGAATGTATGAAATAATCAGTATATGATAAGTGATAATTACTTTCTCAAACACAATATCATGGTCTTTATGATAGAAATGGAATCATTAAATCAGATAAGAAACATTATATAAACATTTTGCACTGACGCAGCCATAAATTAGCACAAACTTTACTTCTTGTCACAGTTAGCATTTTCCTTATAGTTATTGGGTTTTAACGTGAACGAACTAAAAAAACCTTAAAGATAGTGAAATTCAAAAATGTTGTCATTCCTTTTGAATGTTACATCAAGAATAAGCTTTAAACAGTGAAATAAAAGTGTATTAAACATTCATTATAATAAATATATATATATATATATATATATATATATATATCAATAAACTTCAATGGATTACTGAATAACCAGCTAATTTATGTTAAAGCTTATCAATTCTGTAAGGCCTTCATGGTTTCAGTTTAATGTGTTAAAAAAAGTTTAGTAAGTAAAAATTATTAACAATTATCTTTACTAATATAAACTAACATAAGTACCCGTAAAGGGATTACTCATATCGTACGACAAAATACATGTTTCGGAACTAAATCCCCTTCGATTTAGAGAAGCTCAAAAACTATCATCATCTATTATTAATAACACAATGTTCATGGTTCCCAGTTGCTATGGTATAGGCTTCAAATACAATCTGGGAATATGATAAAAGGGCATTTCTGCTATAGGTTTCGCAAGCTGATTCAGCAAAAACCGGTAGAACTATTTACTATATTCATGTTAACTGAATGAATGACGGATTCGTCTGACTGTTGGCTTTATTCACAGCTGGCGCCATCCGGGTGACAATAGTTGAGGCATGTCTACCTGCTATTATTAGCACATCCGGGTGACAATAGTTGAGGCATGTCTACCTGCTATTATTAGCACATCCGGGTGACAATAGTTGATTCATGTCTACCTGCTATTATTAGCACACCCGGGTGACAGTAGTTGAGGCATGTCTACCTGCTATTATTAGCACATCCGTGTGCAGTTCTGCATAGCTTTTTTGTGAGTTTTTAATTCTTAGCCTCATTATGTTTCATTACAATAGTAGCATAAATTCTAAAATAAATAATATGCATCATATGCTAAAACGAAAAAATCGTTTTAAAACTAAAAGTTCTTTTACGTTTCTCTGTGTCATAATATTTTGATAGTATTATTTCTTACAGGTTTTCAAAAATTTATTTTGAGAGATGTAACTGTAGAGTTGGGAGTGAAGGAAATTATTTCAATGGGAAATTATTAAAACACGATTTAGAAAAGGTTCACCTGTCAGTACCTGCCAAAAAGTTTCAATATGGTAATCCTTGGAATTTGTGAAAAACACATTTAGGTTTAAAAGGTACCAGAACTGAAACTGGTGAAAATATAAATCATTATAAAAACAGTCCATATTATATACACGTTTTTCAATGTCCTTATCCTAACAGGGGATTCTTACTAGGGAATATTATGATGTAAAATAGTATGGCTAAGAAATTGGTTAGTTTATAGATAATAAATGACGGCATGCATAGAAAGGACATGAAGTGAGACAGTTATTGACATAGAACTATGAGGAAATAGTACCAACGCTACCGTTTAGTGACGCTGCACCATTTGTACATAATGGAGATTTCAGCCTTTCATGACGGCGATTGAGCCTATCATGATGGTGTTGAGTGTTATCGATGTGTGTAGGGATGACCATCGGTACAACAAACAGTGTAAGGAATGAAACGATTTATATTACGTGTCATAATACTTATATTTTTATCCCTGAACCATTGCAATCCTAAATAAAGATTATTGCATAAGCTTTATCAACATCAAATAGTAATAATTACTTTAAATGTTTCCACATTAAATATTTTCAATTAATGTGCAGGTATGTAGCTGTAAATAAATAAAACAGTATTTCAAAATTTACTTTATATAAAAAGTGTATTCTAGCAGTTCGAACGTGTATTTGTTTACAATTTTAAGTAATTGGAAGGTTTTCGGTCAGATTAACGGCTACTCTCTGAAACCAATTTCTAAGAAGCCACAGTAAACCTTTATTACTTCATAGGTTGGATGTATTCATATATTGCTTCTGTACTCTCTGTTAAGCTTCTTTTTTAACAATGAGGCGTACATTGTAATATTTATACTCATACTACCTTATGCTCATAAAAATAAGAGGTACTAAATAATAACATGGACAAATATTTACATGTTGAAATGTTGAAGATGGAGCTTGTATTGGCTACTTGTTAACTTATTTACATTCAAACACATAAACGAATATTTAAAACTTTTATTTTTGTGAGGCATTTCGATAGCAAGGGTATCTTTGTCAAACAAATCACAAAATTCACTTAGTAACATTAGTACTAATTTGATCATTTTGTGTATAAGTATTCCAATTTATATGTATTATATTCATTAGTAAGATAACTACTTAAACAACTCAATACATAACAAGATCACATTTGCTAATCTATTTTTGTGCTCATAAGCGTTAAAAATATAAATAAATTACATCTTTAAAGAAATATTAAACAAAGTAAGAGTACAAATTGTGTTGTGGAACATGCTTCTCTGATGTTGCATGAACAATTACATCCACTGTAATTAAATTTCTTAGGTCAGGTCGTATTTGACTTATAATTTAAGGTACATTCACGAAAAAAATTTCCAAACAAATTGTAGGAAAAGATATTATTTGGTATAAATTTACGATAATGTTACAATAAATTTTAGAGACAGCTGAAAAATATTAAAAAGCATATGTCGAATAAAAAATCAAATTGAAATCGTCCTTAATTTTTAGCTGAAAATTAGCTTAACAAGAAAAATTAATCTCTTTTGTTACATAATTGTCTGCTAACTGAAATAGAAAAAAAATTAATACAGCTGCAATTTCCTGTGGAATATTAATACGAAATAACTAAAACGTTTCAGTCCTCATAATCATAGATAATTTCTATATTGGAAAAGATAATGCGCGATTGAAAATTTTAACTCTTTTAGCAATGTATTATAAAACATCACATAGTGTTTAAATAAAATACTATATTAAACTGTTGTAGTTAATAATGTTTTGTAACAGCATAACTATCCGTCTAATAAGTTTAACTTGTATATATACTGGTATATATATATTCATTTATAGTCTTGAAAGCTTGGTAGTACCACTCATTTCACCCTTATATGCAACACCATTTGAGCACAGTGTAAAGAAATATAAATTACCTAATATAAAACAATAAAATTTTTAGTACAAATACGTTATAAACAATGCTTTAATACTATGTACAGTACATTGTAGAAAATATTAAGTATGCAGTGATTCGTCAGTATTGTAATGCAGATATCAAATATAAAGTTAATATCTATTTTTTTCTATACATTTAAGGGCTGTTATAAAATCCAATATAGTTGTCATTTGAGAGAAGTAGGTTTAAGAGACCTATATTTTCGTTGAAAAAAATTTCCGTAACAGAAATGCTTATACACGTGAAAGTCCTAGGACTCGCGTGCTAAGCCGTGTATAAATAACTCCTAGTTTGTTTATAAATATCTTCACATATTTAGTTTAAGGATAGTTTTTTTTATCATGACATGGAAACCCACAATATTGGGTAATAAGATAAAATACCTGAATAGATATTATAATATGAAGCCCACCACGAAACAAAGAGCTAAAATGTAGGTATCAAATGAAAATATAAACTGATTACTGATTTGAGAATGTAAAATATGAGACCATTCATCTCATAGCTCTTAGTTACAAAGTTTACCGCTCATAAAGTGCTCCCACTCACCTGTTTTATATTTAATTCATGTTTCCATCCCACGTTTTATATATTCTATAGCACACTGGGTTTTCTTGCATTCAATGTTAAATTTTTAAACAAAAGTATTATCTATCTGCGTCATCCTACACATAGATTTGAAACTATCACGTAAATAATTACACAATCACGATGGTAAATATTTTATTTAATTAAATTGTTTTTATTATTTTTATTCGGAGTTCATAATTATCTTTAAACCATTAAGTTTGTAGAGTTTAAAATGTGTAGTAGATTTTAAGTTTCTGTGTTGATACCAATCGATGAATGGATATAGCCGTAGTTAATGGTAAAATATTACCACTTGAAGTCAGTAAATGTTAAGAATCAGTCAACGTTATAGTGAATAGTCAACACATAATTTAATATTTCTTATTAATTAAATATTTAATCGTGGATTTGATGCATAAAGTTCAAATCCGAATATCAGCGGAAGATATATAAGTAAAGTTAGAAGGTTAATAAAGATTCATAACACATAGGTACTATGTATTTGCTAAAAGACGATTGTAAACATTTGTGAAACCAAAATACTAGTATTACATTTTTCACTGTGTAAATTTGCTAAGTAAATAATTTAATTGGATTCCAATCTTAAATATAATTTCTAATTTTCGATTTTGAATGTTATATTTAATATGTCTGTAATAAAACAAACATGTCATCGGCAGTCATTTATGAGTTGCATATAAAGCATGCAAGAAAAGTGTGTACATAACATATCCATATCCAATACTTTCTTCACCGTTGGGTTTTTGAGTGCTTAAGTTTGTGACGAATTGCATTTGATTCACTCAGCATCAATGAGTCCTTGGTATTTACCACTATTCTAAAACCTTATCTGAACACTTGCTTTAACTACTTTGAAAGTAAATGGTTAACAGGTTACTTCACGGTACATTTAGATTCTGAGGTAAATGCAAGAAGGACTATAAAACCGAACTGTATCGTTCACGTACTGTTTGATCCTTTAGAAATTGTTAATTATGCTCTGTATCGTAAAATCTTATTATGACCAACATATTTAGATTATATGCAGCTTAACGAACTCAGTCGGATACTTTATTGTTTTCAAGTTCTTAACGTAGCTTCTTATGCAAAGAATGAGCATGTTCCTGATTTATATAATCAGGAAACTTCTATAAATTTATTTTGAAAACACCGGCACCTATATTATCATAGGTTACTATATTTGGAAAATAAAACGTGTTTGCAGTTAATTTTAGTAGGATGCAGAATATTTATTTAAAATATGATCTTATGAGAGTTTTGTAAAAATTACGTGAATAAACAATGTTCTACTCAAACTATAATTTTCAATGGGACATGGTTACAACCACTGGTATAACTTATCAAACTATTATTATTATTATTATTATACGGCTTAGGGTGCCTACCGCTCTTGAATTTCATGAATTGCATGTGTAGTGTTATTTATAAAGCGTGAAAAGTGCTGTATGGTAGAACCCGTCTTATAGTTGGAAGAATTCGAAAGATTCTTTAATGTCCTTTCACTTTGAAGCTGGAGTTCCACACAATTCCTTTGTATTTGGTTTTGATGTCAAGAGAAGTTAAACTAGAACTGGGATAATGCAATTTCTTCTCTCGTATTGAAAAGTCTATACATTTTATATGTATTTAATTAAAATATTTTTATCTGTCATAAATGCCGTGGTTTGTTTTGTACCAAATGGTGGTAAACCTTTAATGAAATTACACCTAAGATATTCGAGTGAAAAGAATACATTTGTAATTTGGAAGGAATTCGATGATGCATCAAAGTCACTTGCCTTAGTTTGATTTATACGAAGTATATTACAACTATTTACATTATATAGTATTCCCGTGAGACGCTAATGAGAGTGCTGTGCCTTAAGAATATGGTATAGTCCCTTAACACACTAATGAAATGAAATTAGTCTTTATTTGAGTCAAAGTTAGGACAATAAATTACGATCTTAAACTTAACCTCAAAATAATAGACCATATTAAAAACATATAGAAATTAATTTAAAAGAACACGATAACTGAAAGAAATAGTATAAATATAAACAGTTTATAGAAAACAAACATTTAAAATAATATCATAGAACATCAGGTCATTGAAAATAACAAAGGAAACAAATCATAATCAAAATTAAAAATAACTAAAAGATATACAAATTTATAATAATAATAATAAGCGAAATAATTTTTAAGCGATATAAAATGAGGAATAAATTAATAAATCATCTATTGAAATCATTAAAACGTTTCGCCTCGGAATATATCTATCATCGGGGACCCAGACTGAATCACACCTGTTGCACAGGCACTATTTGGTATCACCAAAAATCAAATTTTTTTAACGAATAAAAAAGGATCGTCTTATAATTACTCTATTTATCCTTAAAAACACCACATAGCTGCATTTAAAAACAATAATAAACAGAATATGAATTATCAATGCTTGATGAAATAAGAGGAAGTAAATTACAATAATAAAATTTCAATCTGTCAAAAATGGATATCAAATCGATATTATACTCGTAGACAACATGATTTAATGAAAACTTAAAACCTACATTGTAAAACCTATTCATAACTATAACTAAATCATAAATATTTGTGTATATCTTTCAATATTAAATTAAACAAACCTGTCCTAACAACGTTTTATAATTTAAAACTTTCCATCACTTACTAAACATCAAATACATTTAAACTCATGAAAATAAAGTAAACCAAAATGAATTCAACAAACAAGAATTTATCAAAAATACTGGAATAAGCAAAATTAATTGCAATGACTATGAAGATATTATAATCGAATATTTTCCATAAGTGAAATACAAGATTAAAAGAACATTGAAAATAAAAGCGATGAAAAGAACTGTATTCTATTTTGAAATCAAATTTTCTGAAAATTTATTAGAATCTGACCATAGTTACAAAAATAAAAAAAAACTTTTGATATGGAACGAAAATTAATAAAATTAGTTACAAAATAATGCTTACGAATTAAAAAAAAAACAATAAAGATCTTAAAAATATTGTAAGTATAAATCAAAAAAACAAAACAAAACTAATTAGAAAATTATATACTAAATAAAGGGCATTGATAAGATACAACTCTGTCACAATAAACTTATCTTTTTTGTGTTATGTTCTTTAAAACCAACGTTTAATGATCTATTTGTGTAAATTTACTTATTTATTTCTTTTAAACACTAGTATAAAATACACCTAAATATGTTTAAGTGCTGAAAAAACTCGTTTGTAAGGTTAAATGTATAAAAAGGGATTGGTTTTGCTACTTTTTATAATACAAAATCAATATAACGGTGTATTGAAGGATCCAATAGAATATAACGAAGGTCTCACTAACCGATATACCGAATATAACATTAAAATGACATATTTCGTACAAAATACGTACAACAGTCCTGTTTAAAGATTTTTAATTCTTAGATTTTCTCATTGATATGTGTTACATACTTCGTCTTATAATATATGAACCATTTTAAAAAAGTATTTACCACTTGCTGCATTTAAAAACATGTAAACAAATCATGAACCAGTATCCAACTTCTTTGATATGTTAACATGTAATTTGGCCTCATATAAAATATCATGCCAACATGTAAGCTCACGTTTGAAGTATCATGAATACGTACATATAGTGCAAATACAAAAATGCCAGCCCTTCTATTAAAAGGCTATATACCAAACAACAAAGTTTTTCTTCTTTGGTGTATTTTTCAATGCACGCTTTTTTCAAACTTTAAGTCTATATTTTAATACTGCGTGATTTAAAAGTATAGGTAAAATTGGTTTAGTTTTTGATAAATAAAGAAGGAGTGATGGAATTGGGGCCTAGTTAAAATAGGATAACTCCTACAGGTATTCTCTGTTTTTTCAGCCAAAAAAACCCATTTATAACCTTCATTATTTGAAAATAATGAATTCTAGCATTTATAAAACATGTGGTACAGAGAGTTACCAAAAAATTTAAATCACTTGAATCACAGCAAAAATGTGCCATTTACGGGTTATGTGAGCTACGATTCATGAGAGAAAGAGAGTAAGGATCTCTGAGAACATGGAAATGTTTCTGATTAAACATGGTTGTCCTTCAGAATAGTAAGGATAATTTTTATAAGGGCTGTGTGTATTTATTATACTATTTTCCTTCAGAGGCCATTTGGATTCCGTCTTACATAGATTAGTACGATAACATAATGTCGTAGATTGAGATTTTTTTAATTGACGTCATAAATTCAAGGAACTGTCATGGCTTATGCCACATTTCCAGTAAAATTTAAGGTTTAGAAAAGAATAATGTGTGTATTTTCCGATTATGTTGAGGTTTTGCAAACATATTATAAAACAATGAAGTAATACATATTGAGTTTATAATACAATATAATTTTTATCTTCTTTATTATCTCATGGAAACAGTTCTAGATGCTTTTCAGGGATTGGTGGTTTAATTTTGGAATGGTTACGTGTGAAAAAACTCAGTGAATAATGATGTTTTCTTTATTCATTAATAACTTTGTTTAAATCCAAGAAAAGATTTGAGTGTACTTTTTTCAAATTTTTTTACGTTTTACCTCTACTCAAGATATTACGAAACGTCTGTGGTGTTAGATACAATTACCTCTTTCGTGTAAATTTGTCATTTAGTGTTAATAATTAATACTTAACCAGATAAAACAAGCTATGGATTGGAATATGCCTCGTATAGTATGTAAAAAAAACAAACATGATATTTTTTTCTGTTAAAAATAGTATCTCATAGGTAAAAATAACAGACGCTTACTAAAAGAAATAAACTTACGGCTATCGTTTTAATGGAGACGTTCTTGGTCCGCAGAAAAATATGGAAACATTATATCAGATAACGGTGGAAATGGGCGCGCACAGCAAGGGTGGGCTATAATTTCTGTAATGACCATACATATCATAGCCTCTATCTTTAGATACGTTTTTTATGACTATGTAAGTTGCTCCAGCAAACTTTCCGGAATAACTACTACTTACGTCTTTTTAGTTATATACTCGTATTGAAGTGAAATATTCTTTTGCTACCCAAATACATTACTTCGTACCAGTTTGTAAGGAGGTAATAGTGAATACTATAAGAGAAGAACAAACGAAAACTTTGAGTCATCATTTACACTATTATTTTGTCATAATTGCAAAATGTTTGAGATATTTGTATTTAAAACACACTACTTGAGAAGAAAGAATTTTACTTGAGAAACAATATATTGCACTTAAACAAAGCTATAGTACATGTAATTTTTCGGAACCATTTATGTATTTACAATTAAATATATGGTTGTACAGTTGTTATTTAACATTTATAACGTAGGTTGTATTAACATTTTTTTTATTATGTTCGTTTTTTTTATTAGGTACGTGTAATGATACCATTGATTTGCCTTTCAGCAATATATATAAGTTAAGTGATGACTCAGTTTTCTTGTTTTCAACTGAAATAAACCTAAAGCAGTGAATATATTAAAAAAAACTATTGCGTATTAAAAAAAATAATTCTGAAAATTTGCTAACAAGTATTACACGTAAAAGATTTGTCTTTCAGTTTCTATTAAAAATTTTATTCAATATAATTGGAACATTCGTTAGTCATAATTCATAAAAAATTTACATAAACCGTCTATAGTAAATTTTAAGATATTCTTGTTTATTTTACTACATAAATGTAAGAATATTAATTCAGACAATTTGAATTGTGAGGGTTATTATATTGTATAATTTTATATCAACATGATAAAGCTTGCATATAATAAATATCACACTTGTTGAAAGTGTTAAACACTAAATAATAATAATAATAAATAATGTTAATACTAAAGTAGCATCATTATGGAATACATTATTTTTATAGGATTAAGTTAAAATGTAAGCCACTAAACCATAATCATATCACTGACAATGTCAAAATCTCAAATATATATTATATAGTATATATATATAAAAAAACATGATTAAGCTGCATATAATAAATATCACACTTCTTGAAAGTGTTTTAAACACTTTAATTTATTCTATTATTTAGATACTAAATTCAAATAATAACCTATATTACTAAAGTAGCATGATTATTGAATACATTATTTTTATAGTAATAAGTTTAAAATGTAAGCCCACTAAACCATAATCATATCACCGACCATGTCAAAATTTTCAAATATATATATATATATATATATTTATATATATCATATATAATATATATATATATATATCATATATAATATATATATATTATATATATATATATATATATATATCAGTGCAATGCTGCTTTTCTGCGCAAGTATCTATTAAAAATATAAAACTATAAAATATGTTTACGTTGTTAATTTCTGTGATAGAGAACTTTTAAAGAAAAAAGTCTGGTAATATAACAGATAAGTAATATAACCCATTCCCCAAAGTGTAATGTATGTGCTAAGAATGTGAAAATATATTTTGATATCGTAAAATAACTCAAAATATATTTTATCGACCATAAATATTATTAAAACTGAACTATATAAAATGTTTAGGATAAATCTAAATGTAAGGAAACTAGTTCAAATGAGGCGACCCAACGTGATTGTATTCTACGGACCAGGCTGGACCCCAAAAGGAAAATAATAGGGCCGCTAAGGCTACTAATTAGTCCATCTATAGGTTCCATAACAATAATTATTAACTGTTATAAAAAAAAGGGGATCAGGAGCATTCGTTTATAATTAAAAACACTACTGTGATATAACAAACAAAAAATAAAAATAAAGATGTGCTTTTACGCCAAACCTTATACATTTCAATGTTACTAATCTAACAAACTGAACCAATAAAAAACCTCAAAAACAAAACAAAGCAAAATAGTATACCTTTTTGTATTTACTATAAATGGAACTATTTACAATAATCAAGTGTGAAATACAAAAAACTAAATACTACTTTCTGTTCATAACGAAATGCCTAAATCAATCAATCACACACACACACACACACACACACACACACACACACACACACACACACACACACTCACAACACACACACACACACACACACACACACACAACACACACACACACACACACACACACACACACACACCACACACACACACACACTCACACACACACACACACACACTACACACACACACACACACACAACACACACACACCCACACACACACACACACACACTTAGAAAATAGACTTTACTATTTTACCAACTTTAAAATGATTGTAAGTGTTATGAAAATTGAATACTAATACACTACATATTTAGTCAAACGTGCTCTGTGAGCACCTGACATTGCACACGCTTTGAAAATGTTATTAAAAATAAAGTAATTTTGTAAACTGTGTGTAAACGTATACAGATACATACCTAACATAACGTACCGCATACATACAATAGTAGTATAAATAGAGTTACAACTAGGAGATATTATCTTAAAAAAAACGTGGTTGAAAAATCTAAAACGGAGAAAGTTATTTATGCAGATCCACAAGTTAAATAAATAGGAAGATATAATGTTACATTTTTCCCGACAGTTTTGTGTCAGGTACATATTATAACTGAATAAAATTAATAATTAAACTATTCGGTTTGGATTAGAAAACTACATTTGTTAAAAAACCTAAATTTAAATGTTAATAAATAATTGAAGCTACAAAATAAAACGTTTTTTTTTATCAACCAGCAATCAATCAACAATTTCACTCGCGGTATTGAATTTTACAGTTCTGTATTAAAATATCAAATAGGTGATGAAACTATGTATTGTGCTAACTATCAGGAAAAATAATTTATAAAAACCTGTTATTAATATTCACGAATATATATTATCATTTTATAAACAAATAATACTAATAATACCGTTTGTGAGGTATATTGTTTGTTTTATCTATTGGTTAACTAATAAAACGCAGACAATATGTAAAAATTATTGTTTATCGATTACACAGAAAGTGAGCAGTTATTCAAAAACTCTTGATTTTATAATTTACTCCATATTGATTAAAATAGTTTTTATTAAAAATGAGTGGATAGTGTCCTAACATTTCAACACGTGTAAATGTTTTTTGTGCTTTATAATTTAAATCACGTGACCATTTGTAACTTAACAGCAGGAAGAGTTTCCGGAGGCAGGGTTTAGAAATGTGTTTCCGGATAGCCCTTGGCTTTAGATAAGAGGCTGAAACAGAGAGGAAGTACCGTACAAAAGGTTTAATGTCTTCAACATATCTTACATTTCTCTAAGGTTCCGCAAAGGTTACTATTCCGGTAAGAGTGAACACACACACACACACACACCACACACACACCACACACACACACACACACACACACACACACACACATAACGGTTTCATTTAACAAAAGAAATGTATGTCTATTCACTTTTCCTGCTTATTATTTTATCACAATTCTGTGATATTTTTAAAAGCATGTATTAATACAAATGTAAACAAGTATGACAATAAATTTATAAAAAAATGCTATTTAAAATGGTTAATAATTTCAATTTTTCTAAACACAGATAAAAATAAAGATGCAAGATAACATACAAATTAATCCGATTGGAAATTTTGTTTTAAAGCTAATACGTTGGATTCTTTATATATTCTTAAAAATAATTTGTTTCTATTCTTTATTGCAATAATTTAAAAACTCCTTGCTGACAATTAGAGAGAAAGCATTTTCAAACATGTGATTATATTGAGTTTATTTTTATTTCATAAAATTAAAACGCGACAAATTTAACATAAAAAAACATTTTGATATGTAGTGTTCATATGTAAGAAACTTTTTACAGTTCTCCAATCGAAATTATTGGTAAGATAGTTGTTTTTGTTTTAGCCTTGTTCTTATACAATAAAAAAAAACGTTGTTTTTATTACATAGACTATCTCATATACTTAGATTTTTTTTAATCCTCCTAAGGTTCTTACAATTATAAGTTATTAGGTACTGGTCCCGAGTTAGCGAAAAAGACAGGAGGTCTCGGAGGCGCGCCCCTCCTCGGAGCAAACCATAAAAAATCACATGCCACTAGTGGGAAGAGAGACAATTACCTGCCGAAAGTAGTGGATGTTAGCCAGCCATGGGGAAACGGGAAGAGCAGAGAACAGCCAGAAACACAGTAAGCTTCTGCCGAACGTGTCCTCCGAACAGTAGCCGGTGTCGGTGAACAGCTGGTCAGTAGTCTAGTCAAGGTCAACCACCTGAACTCGACCAGTCAGTCCAACCAGGGAGAAAATCAATACTTGGACGGAGTGACTCCCCCACCAACTGACAAGAGTTGGCGAGGCGGGAAAAATAAAAAGACACAAAATTGTCCAAACTGAGCCCCGGCTCAACCTCCCCCACTAAAAAGGGTGCAACCCCAAACAAAACCTCTCCCCACTGAAAGAAGAACAACAAGCTCTGGCACAGGATACGGGAATGTCGAGAACCCTAACAGGAAACGAAGTCCTGAGCAGGAGGCAGACAAAACACGATCCTCTTGAAATTTTGAGAGGCGCCTCTCTTGGAGAAAGAAGAAAACAGAAAAAGAGTAAAACGACACCACAGGGGAAAACCAGGGGTGATCAGTCCCCGGACACCCCCGCAGCCGCACCAGTATCCAGAGCATGGACCAGAGGTGTCACCACGGAAGGCCTTCAGATGAGGAAACGTGGGCCTTCCGCCACAACCTCCCCGATACGGGATCAACCAAGCTCAGCAGTAACTGGGGAGAGAAAAACGAAGAATCCGGTGAGGAACCTGTCCACCGATAGCAAAGTTTGGCTGCCCGTTTATCCACGGCCGAACTGGCCGGATGGCCTTACAAAAGAACAAGATCCCCCACCTGGAAGGGGTTAGCAATACGTCCCTTATTGAATTTTCTCTCACCCTTTCCCTAGACAGTAGGAGCTTAACCCTGACTGCCTCCCAAGTGTCACTCACATTGGGAGTACCAGGCACTTGGTAGAAGACTATCCAGGACTCCAGAGATTAGACAAGGGATCAGAAGGAGGGACGACTAAACAATGACCTGGAAAGGCGTGGAATCATAATTTTCGTGAAGAGCATAATTGAAGGCTAACTGAAGGCCAGCTCAGGTTTTCATCCCAGGTAGTTTGTTTCTCAGCGTGATAAGCGATGAGGGCGGCTCTGAGATTGCGGTTGAACCGCTCAGCATGAGAAGGCTGGGGGTAGTAAGGAGATGCCGTAACATGTTTGATTCCATGCCCAAAACAGAAGCGATGAAACTCCCTCGACACGAATTGTGTGCCGTTTGTCTAAGACAAAGGTGGCGGGCACTCCAAAATTTTGTAGAAGGCCGGGACTTGAGTGCCTTGACAGGTGAGCGTCGCCGTGGGCACTCCTAAGAGGAATCAACCAGCAAAACTTAGAGAAAGCATCCACAGCCTACAAGCAGAGAGGTGTTCCCTGACTTGCTACGGGGAATGGGTCCCCGTGAGTGCCGTCAACGGAATGGTGCGGCGAGTCTGCCCAATGGTAACAACACATGAAACAAACACTGAATGCCCGCGCCCTGCCAGCGCTACTGTACCGGCATCCAACCGGAGTGTAGGTGCTCCTATTCTTTTCATCTGGAACTAGGTTGGATCCAAAATGTTTTTTTTTTTACTTTTCTTATACTGAACTTGCGAGGATTGGGGTGTATGGAGCGTTGCCAGATATTATGTCTGGAGGAGGGCTAGTATGTAACCTAGTAATTAACTAGTTAACTAGTATGTATTTAGTTCAGTGACATGATCTGAAGGGGAGGATTTCATCTTTAATTCGGATTCGTGGGAGGCAACTAAGCCCCGCCTCCTTCGAAAATTGGCTTTAATATATTTTTTTTTTTATTTTCGGCTACAATCTTGAAACAAATTATTATTTTTTTAAAATAGTGGGCCTAGAAATTCTACAACCTTTTCCCTCCCCTCAGTTCATAATACTTACCAGTATAAACAATTTACTACTGCCTTACCTGATATATGTTATTTATAGACCAAATTTTTTTTCTATTCTTGTGTTATTATTATTACATTATTTATTTATTATGTTATTGTCATTATTGGCAATTATATTTTATTGTTGTTATTTGGTTTTTAAGTTACGCGGTGTGCACCGTGGTGCTGCATATAACCGTATTTTGTATTAAAATATTCGCCACCTTCTTTAATTATAAATCATGTTCTCGAAATTTTGTCTCTCTTTTGTCTCTCTTCCCACTAGTGGCATGAGATTTTTTTATGGTTTCCTCCGAGTTTGGGAGGGGCGCGCTTCCGAGACCTCCTGTCTTTTTCGCTAACTCGGGACAAATGGGAGCAGGAGGCAGACAAAACACGATCCTCCTGAAATTTTGAGAGGCGTCTCTCTTGGAGAAAGAAGGAAAACAGAAAGAGAGTAAAACGACATCACAGGGAAAACCAGGGGTGATCAAGTCCCCGGGACACCCCCGCAGCCCCACCAGTATCCAGAGCATGAACCATAAAAAAAATCACATGCCACTAGTGGGAAGAGAGACAATTACCTGCCGAAAGTAGTGGAGTTTAGCCAGCCATGGGGAAACGGGAAGAGCAGAGAACAGCCAGAAACACAGTAAGCTTCTGCCGAACGTGTCTCCGAACAGTACCCGGTGCCGGTGAACAGCTGGTCAGTAGTCTAGTCAAGGTCAACCACCTGACCTCGACCAGTCAGTTCAACCAGGCAGAAAATCAATACTTGACGGAGTGACTCCCCCACCGACTGACAAGAGTGGCCGAGGTGGGAAAAATAAGACACAAAATTGTCCAAACTGAGCACACGGCTCAGTACTGTTAAAACAACAAATACTTTGTGGTTAATAGCTATCACTGTTTATAATGATAGTTTTATAACACACTCATAACCATCTCAAATCTAGTTTTAAAACTTAAAACATTTTACTGATTTTTAATTTTTGCGTTGGAAACGTAAAATTTGTTAAGAACATTCAAAAAACTGACCTCTGTTTGGATGCCGCACATTTAGAAATCCTCATAATAGTGTCCTATAGTTAAAAGGACACATGCAAGTAATCACTTACAAGTTATATCCTTACAACAATAGAGGACTAACAATTATCGGCAGCACATAACGATAAACACTATTACATACAAAAGCAGATGTTGGCAGTGTTTCCTGAAAACAAAGGAAGTGTGTTAGCCTTTCCTTTATAAATGCTTAATATAAGTATGATAAATTTTTTTCGTTTAATATTTTTTTTTATCTCTTTTCAATTTTTGATATATATGATATTTAATTTAAAAGTATTATCCGATATATATATATAGTATATATATATATTTATTTATAAAAACAAGGTAGTAGGATGTAGAGTTATTAAATTTTGATCATCTCCCTTATCTTTTTACGCTTAAAAACGGGGAAACAATTATACTTTCATATTTTATGCGTGGAACCACTATAGGTAGGATCGATATTTATTATGTAAGATGGAGCAGAAATTCGAACAAAAATAAGTGTTGAATATATATTTTTTGGACATTTTGCAGTATATTATTGCTCATCAGATCATAATTTTAATATGGCTTAGATTATGGTTCTAAGTGAAAAATACAAAAATAAAAATTTATGAAAATATTGAACGGACCAACATAACATTCCACAAAAGACTTCTACACAACTCAAAATGAAATGAAATGGACATGATTTACCTATAGATAGTATAACGAAAAACCTATGTTTTTGTAAAATAAATGTTAAAAAGACAATCCTGAAACTGTGTTACGATTAATTTACTTTGTTCTTTTGTAGTTTACATATAGTAACATTTCCCAGGTAAATACACATATTAAAAATACGTTTAGTTATCTCAGTACTATTTATTACGTCCTAACGCTGCATTGCAAGAGCTACGCCTGTGAAAAGCCTTTTTAGCCCTACAATAAAATGATATTGTTTTCTTACAAGTACTAACTGTATGTGTTGATATTTTAAACCTGTGTTTTGTAATGTGTTTTTGTCAGATATTACAGTTTATTACTCTAAGGGATCGTTAATTTTGCGATCCCTGATGTAATATCGAAAATCCTTAGTACTGTAGTAAACGTTATTTTGTTCTATTATAGCTCAAAGTTTTTAATTCCATGAAACATGTTTTAAAACGGTAATTTTTTACAGTATTATATGTTACTTTTTATAGAATCTCATTATGTTTAGTCTGTGAGATTTCAGAAGTTTTGTATAAACTGAAAGCGTTTAGAACCTCCTCATGCGATATAAATATTGAGTATATTAATTTATACGGAGCATATTCACTATTCATAGTACTTAACTTTTCTTTTGATGGTGGCTTATATTGAAGGAAAGTCACATATTAAAAGTAATGTAATCTCACGTACCGTATGATCGTGAAAGTTATTGAAAGGTACTTATATTAAGTCACGTTCTCATACTGTTGTTGGTGTCTTCCACAAACTTGGTCTGCTACAGCGCAGAGTCTCAAGTCAAACAGAAGTTATGAATAGAAGGAAACTTTGATTGCTCACATGCATTGAAAGAGTAACTTTTTATTCTCATATGAAAGTTTGTATGCAAAAGCACTGGCTGTAATTTGGATAAACTAAAGTAGATTATTATTGTATTTAGTTTCTCCATTTCGATGAGTTAGTTAACTTATTGGGAAAGAATGGTTATTCTTCCTTCAAATTTACTGACAGTAACCAAATAGATCAGGAGTATTGTTGAAGTCAAAACCCCCTAGATACTGCTGTGACATAGTATGCGTGCCAGCAAGTTCCCGTGGAAAAGAACATTCAGGGAGTAGATAATTTAATGTCAAAATAGACGAATAGTTTTCTAATCAGTGTCGATGAAACATTAGTGTCATTACACATCTTAAAGGCTGAATTGGCTAGAGGGATTACAATTATGGATTCTAACGTATATATATATATTTTATATATTGCTGATATAGGTGATCATGAACATTAACATAATGTATTTAGCTTTGATTGTTTTGGATTAGTTGAGAAAGGCTCTTTATTAGATTGTTTTTCTTATGTACATTGAAAATATCAATACATTTCGATAAGCGTAAACATATTGGAAATCAGCTTTTAGATGCTTACAAATAAAAGAATTATTGGAAATAATAAAAAATTCTTTTTACATAAAAACGTATTCTGATAATGATAACTGGCTGAACTTTATAATAAATCCTACAATTCTAGGATGTACAATATATTTTTTTCTGTTTGTTTAATCGATATCGCTGTAAAAAACTAATCTGTATTTTAAGGGCGATGATTGCTCCTTCCCATAGTTCGTCTAGATCAACGATGTTGCCTTAAAATTAGGCTGAGTGTTAGCAAATATTTAAACTTTTATCTCATGGGTAATGATAATTCATAACCAGGTAGGTATTATACTATCGTAAAATATTATCATACCTACGTGCAAGATATCTCGAAACATTTTTCTTTTGCAGAAATTTAATTTCGCACGAAAATTAACTTGTACAGGAAAGAATGAGTCCTATGATGGTGAATGTCCATTAATAGGATTGGGATGAGCGTTAATGCTGCCTATCACTTAATAGAGTGGCACAATTTATAAGTTTTCTGCTGAGTGGGGTTTTCTGTAATAAACCATTTAGTACGACTGTAAATCTGTATGTAGGCACCTCATCAATGAAATTAGCCATTGACTTCAAATGTTGCTTCTTCCGCGACTCACGGTGAGGTTTAATGATAACTTGCAGTCCTAAAGATTTTTAACCAAGAACCACGTAGCTCAATAAAGTTTGTTACTTTTAGAGTTTTCACAGAATTAATCAATCATGATGGTTTGAAACTAACTATAATACATGTTAAATTAATGTAAATCTAATTTTGTATCAATAATGTATGCAGGTTTTCGGAGTGCGTGACAATACTTTGTATATATTTTAGTATTTTCTTCAGTTGAATATGCTCTATTGGTGATTTTTTTCCTTATCTGAAAAATTTCATGTACGTCCTCAACGTTTCTATAAATTCTGAGTTAATTTTTCAAAATATTTATTTGTAACATTTTGTCTTACAGTTTTATTATAAGCTAATTAGACAAAAATCATTTTAATTTATATTTAATAATATACTATATTTTATATTACAAATATTTAATATTTAATAAAAAAAGAACAACTATTTGATTTAATAAAAAAGCACCATGCAGTATATTACTTTTGTAATATATCACTTGGAGCTTTTCTGAGCTAAGCATTATCATAACATATGAAAATGAACATAACTTATCCAATAACAAATTAAAGTAATTAATTTTGATTGGTAAGTTATTTCTAAATTTTTATTTTTTTTACAATGTTATCACTTTCTTTGTATAGTAATAAGAGTATTGCTCTGAAACACATATACAATAACATACTATCTAGCTCGACCTACTTCTTTGAATTTCAGTATTTCAAATTTAAATAACTTACTCGTATAAATAAAACTGTACCATAATACTGTTATCGTTTACATATTTCAAATACATTAAATTGCAATTCTGTAAATTAAGTTCGTATAAACGCAATCTATCATAAATTGAACAGTTGTTATAATAGAGACTCTGTCATTAAACATATAACAATTGATAATACGCGAGCAACACATTAAACCAATTACCGCACGTCATTTCTGACCTGTTTGGTAAATCCCCTACAAGTCTGTTGATGAAACGTCTACCAGCAGCACAATATCTTTCTCTTTATTATCATATAATATAAGGTATATACTAAAGTACATTATTGACCTGAGGAGCTGTCATCTGGGCTGTATTCATCTCTCTTTGCTATATTATTTTAAAATCCTAACTTAATTCCATATGTGGCATTAATATTTGGAATTTAAAATTCGAGATAGAAATTTTTATGAAGCCCAATAAAAAATATGTAAATACTTCAAAAGTGAGAGGATGCCCAATTATCGGATGTAAAGTACCTTAATTTGCTACCTTTTCCTAACTTGTAGACTAACTTTAATAACTGTTACCTATTGTTATAACCCATACATTGTTATACTGACATAAATTTCACTTTCTGTTGTCTCACTGTTATTAGTGGTTTTCTACTTACGGATTTTGCATAAGTAGTCTTAAGGAAAAAAGATAATTCTAATTTTAGAATTAAATAATAATTTAAAAGCTTCCTCCAAATAACCTTGGAACGTTGGTCAGTGAAATTACTGAATTGTTAAAATTCCATAAAATATCCCATTAGTCTATTCACGAGTGGAAAATAATTTCAAAATAGTATTATATGTAGATAATGTTTTTCTATATTTGTCTATACGGAGGGTGTTGACAGATAAATATTACTACGCCTATACGCTATATCTTCGTATCGGTAGTTTGACTCTTCAGTGTTGCCAACTGTTACCGGGAGAGATCCTTGTCCCTCTGCCATCTTCAACGTGACAGCCAATCTCTATTATTTTGGCGAAAAGGTCTTATCGAGTAAATGTGGCATTTGAAAAATCCTTCTATCTCCACAAGAATAGGAAAAGTAATAGGATTAGCAAAACCCATCGAGTTGACTAATTAATAACATTGACGATTCCAACGTGTTTTAGAATGGCAATTATTTAGCAATACCATGTGTAAACATAAACAATGGGAGTAAAGTGATTTTGTTACCTATTGCATTTTTATTTCTTCCACTAAAGTAGAAATCTGTGCAAGTTAAAACCGTATCTTACGTTAAGTACCTTTTAAATGTAACTTGAAGTCTTCGCAGGTCATAAAACTTTGTTGAACCAGTTACTACGGTTGTATTCGTTTTAATACGGAGGGTAAACAAGGATTTCAAGGCCTATATTTTGCCTCTGAAGGACTTTTCCAATTTGAATTAATGGTCAATACTTTACTACCTATACAGAATATCCAGGATATTCTAGTCATTTCGAATTTCATAAGAACACAACCTGATTTTACTTCAAGTCGATAACGACAATTACTTTGAAGTGTGTTAATTATGTGAAATATAATTTTCAAAATAAACACGTGCTTTTTATTTTAAATTCTTTTGAGAATCTCACATTTCACGCTCCACCAAAAAACAGTGTGTAGTTGATCATCTATTTTATTATTGGTAAACATTTCTCTATCATTCAAAGAAAACAAGTTTTTGTGCACACTTGGTGCAATTTGGCTCTCAACTTCTAGACTAATATAGTTAACGTAGATTCTGATGTAGTGTCGATTCTAGCAATGACAGTCAATATAAAGTCCACATTATGTGTAAAATATTTAAGGATTTTTTTACAATTTATCACTTTATAATAATAAGTAATTTATTTTGATAGAAATAATAATAATACATTTTCTTACTAGTCTGGAAAGTGACCTAATGCGGGATGAAATTGCATTCACGCGGGAGGGATGCCGAGATTGAAACTGCTTTCATCCGCAATAAAACTTTGTAGAAAGAGTACTGTAGAAAGTACTGTTACAATATTAGTTTTAACTAACTTTGTTTTAGGGAGGCTTATGGTATAGTAAAATATTTAGCCTGCATTTAGAAAAAATTACCGTATATTAAATTAAATGTTGATTTCATTATTATCTTGTAAATTTCTCCAGTTCCCTGATTGGTATCCTTCACTTAAACATTCAGGTTTTTGAATAAAAATATGTTTGTTCTGCTAGGGACACCGAATTTCTTATTTAGTAATGTACTTAGATTTACCATAATCTGCCAGTGATATATTTCCTACATTCCCGGTGCCACATTCTACCAAATGTAACGAATATCTGATTACTAATAGGGATGTCTGCATGCATTCTTCATCTGATCCGGTTAATTTACATATCACACCATCATATAAATGGGATATAAAGATACTGATGTTTCTATCTGTGACAAAACTTAAATTAATGAGTTACATTGTTCTTTGTCATGGAGCAATTATATTAATTAGTTATTAACTACCTTCGGTAAGAAATAGGTTCAATGATACAAACATTTGTAAATAACGTAGTACTCTAACTTTCTGTTAGACAACAACCTTTACCAAAATCCTATATACGAAATAAAGGCGTTGTGTCTATGATGTTATAGCATTTAAATGCACAGAATTTTGTTCTACATGCATATTGTAAAGAGGTAGAGTAGTTTATCTTTTTTATTAGCGTCCAATTTTCGCGCTTTCTAATCAGTAATTGATTTTACTCCCTTAATAAATTCCTAGTATATGTGAATAACTAAACTAAAATAATTGGCTTACGCTAGAAAAATTATTAGGTAAGTATTGTATAAATGGATAGGAATTGCTAGAGGATTTTTTATTGAAGTCAAACGATTCAATATTTGAGTTAACAATGTTGCCCATTCAAGCAAATATCCGCGGACCTAGCAAAATTTAAATTGTTTGTATTGCAAACTTAATGTTTCGTACTGCTTTGGATCTACCATTGTTTGCATTATTGTTTGGTAACTAATGGTTTGAACCGTTGTTACTAAAGTAACAGTTTGAATCTGTTGTTTACAACACGTTTTAACGTCTAGTTCTAACAGCTTTGTGATATCAATTCTCAATAGACACAAAGCTTGGCCGATAATATTGAATTATCTACCGGTGGGTGGTAGGATACAGTGTGTTGATCTCAATACAGATTTAGGAGGATGGTTCTCTTTTGCTTCTAATACTCTGGTAAAGGTATTTTTACA
The DNA here is from genome assembly GCF_021130785.1 of Homalodisca vitripennis. Lineage (NCBI taxonomy): Eukaryota > Metazoa > Arthropoda > Insecta > Hemiptera > Cicadellidae > Homalodisca > Homalodisca vitripennis. The sequence continues at coordinate 84,361 of NW_025776859.1, read as the reverse complement.
AAACTCATTGAATAGAGAGGAATATATACTATAACTAATTCATTGAATGACAAAAAATACAATGATTATAACAATGCCATAAAAATATTTAAAAACTTGTAAGTAAATTAATCATCAAATTAAAGTTCAATATCCAAGTCCTATAATGATGGCACCCGACCAAGCCTACTTTATGTTGACCATGTAAATAATAACTTAAATTTTCTGTAATATATACCCAATGGTTGCCATAATCTACCATGTTTTCCTATATAGTTTTTACTTGCTTACAAAACATTAATTACTTTTTTGGTTCCTTCGTTCTAAAAATTATTTTACCTAAACGTCGCATTGCATTCAAATTCAAATAAGTGTATCACAATAAAATATTAGAATATTTTGAACAAAATTTATTGTATAGACTCATAACATTACCCATAAATTTATTACTAAAATTTTAACGAACCTATTTAGTGGAACACATCTACAACATTATAGTATGCACGAGTATATTAAATTAATAAAATATTTAAGCTCTTTTCGTCTACACGTCAGTAAAATATATGTTCTTATTTTTCCAGTAGATGTATAAAGTATCTTTGTTTTGATTTAAATATTCACATGTCAGTTTCAATCAGAAGATTCATTGGTACAGTATTTTTACAGGAAACACATTTAATCACAGAATTAGAAATGATTTGTATGTGAAGGTGGGCTTGATATCTTGACTGAAATGAAGTACTTATATCTCCCTCATCGTCACATCTCAGTGTTGGCAACAGAAGACTCCACGCCTCTTCTCCTTGACAACGACACTAATAGAGCTACACGTCAAATGTATTTATATATTTGTGTTTGCATGAGGAAGTTTTTAAAGTTTCGCCTACTTTTTAACATTATATTGACCACTCATTGAAATCACAGCCTTTGTTTATGTTCCACATTTTTGTACTAAATCCTAAAATCTACTTGGATGTAGGCCCCTAACGAAAAAAAAGAAACAAACGAGAGTAAAAATAACATATTTTTTTGTAAATAGCGCTTGTTTCGCTAATCATTTTTACTTTATGTTGCAAATAGAATGTCACAGAAAATTGTTGTTTGTATAATAGTAAATAACAGTTTTCAATTCCGTAAATTTACTTTGAAACGTAGATAGCCCTTCTCAGTTCACATTTCTGAATTGTTTTGATTTTAATTAATAACTGTTAGTTTTGAATAATGTAACTAGGGATAACGATATTATAAAAAATCTCGGAAAATTATCGTCGATTCTCAGGTATATATGATGAGTCTCTGGATATTTAATATTAAAATCAGCATTTATGTAATTAGGTTTTCAGTACAACTACACCAATAGTAACATTTAAAAACTCAATGTTCATATTCCAGGCTATATATCATCTGTCGTGACAGTATCACTGCATATCCAGAATATATTAAAAGCCTGTCTTAAGAATATTGTACAATTCGAATTACTTCTGTCAGCTATTTAAAACAACATATTCATCTAGATTTTCAAATTTAGGCGAAATATACTTATCCAGTTTTAACCATCTTCCTTTTGGTTTGTCTAAAGAAGCACACAATTTTTATAAAATTACTTTAAACCATGTAAATAAAAAAGTTTTTTGAAGATCAAACTAAGTTATCACATTTATTTGATGTTCAAATTACAATTATAGCTATTTCTTTTACTTTTTTTATGATATCTGGGACTTTTAAAGCCTTGATCAATCGAGGATGATTGCCATAGACCGAAAGATCAATGACAGCTATAATTAAGTCTATAAAACAATAAATAGCTTTTATATTAATCTATTTATGTTAGAGGCCATTTATTAGTACACTGAAAATGGCTAAATACCAAAACACGTACCTGAAATAAAAAAAAACTTAAAAAAGATTATTTTTGTATGTTTTATATTATTAAAACATAACTCAAAAATTTTTAACTAATAGCGAAACAAAGCAAATACAATTAAATCTTAAAGAGTTGTTTAAAATTAATTTTGTAGTAAGAAGAAATGTACAGAATTTTGTGGTAAATAAATAAATAGTCAGTAATTACTTTTTAATATGCAAATTATTCCAAAAACGTATATCTGGATACTTGAATAAAGGATGATACATGAATTAAGATACAGCCATAGGCACTAATTTGTACAGGCTGCTAACACATAAATCAAAGTAAACAATAAATCAACATCCATCCCTGATAACTCGATAGCCGTTTTTAAAACAACCCCTGCGAAACAGATTATTTATATTTGAGCATGTCTATCTGTAAATATATGTTTAAACTCCTTGTATCATATGTCGCATCCTAACTTTTTAGTTTATTTGCAGTTAACAATACAGGGGGCATATTTAGATATTTCTTCCATTGATATTTCATATGGTGTTCCCATTTCAAAGTATAGTTTGTATTAAAAAAAACAATAATAATTCTTTTTTAATACGAACATTGAAAGTTTTCTTTGCGTCCTCACAAGATATAAGTATTGTTATTATTTCAAACTGTTTTTCTAGATTCATCTTATATCAAATTTTTAAATTTTAAGTTCCAGAAGACATGCACTTTGTCTGAAAAACCTCCTTAAAAGTGTTTATTAAGAAGTCAAAGTTTCATGTAGGAATTGTATTAACTGAAAAAATTTAACTAAAAGATTTTATCCTAAAATTTAAAATTGTTCTACCTAGGATTCAATTAATTAGGGTTAAAAATAATAAGTCCTATTATATTTTAGCAACCCTTATTTATCAAAGGTAAAATATATAAAGACATTATGAATGAATACTTATATGTGGAATAAAAAAGTTTACCTAATATCTCTTACTGTTATTTATACCTAACAGCTTAAATAAATATGAACGAAATATTCCATCCCGTATTAAAAAATATTGAACAACGTATGGTCTGAAGAGTCAATGGACACATTCTTCGTTTGACAACGAAATGCTGAAGGAAACCCAACCTGCCTCTCTGTACGTACAACGTGCCTAACGAGTATACCTAGAGGTTAAAAATTTGGTGTGAAACTCTACATATGTTATCTATACATTGCTATTGAAAATTGAACAAATCGGTCCATTAAGAGGTATGAGTTATCCAAGCCACGAAGTTACTTGTCATTAAATTGTTCGCTCAGGGTATCCGTGTTGGCAACGAGAAAAACACAAAAATAAACAAGTTAGTAAACAGAGTGTGTATTATGAGGATAAACCATAAGATATTTATGTTTAGATTATTAACGCATATAATGCAGTTACTGAGATTCATTTTTCGGTTTTCATACAACTCTTGATCTTCATGTTATTTTTTGTAAGGAGCATTTTTCAATGTGTTATGATGTATGAGGTTCCTGATGAACAATTCAATGGACGGAACATGGATCACACATAAATGATTCTAATATCTTCTATAAATCTCTTTGTGCATTTTATGTCTACATGCTATTTCAACAAATTTATCGAATTTTGACTAACATTCGAAAGACTTACAGTCTTATAATGTGGAACATAGGACCAAACTTTATACCACTTTAATAATATGCATATGTATAGTTTTACATAGTAAAAACTCGTATAAATATGCAAGTGTTAGAATATCCCAATGGAGATAGCTTTAAAACGAAGGGAACAGGTATGTCTTAAATTTTGGTTTTTTACAATTTTAAATTTAATGTTGACATTTATATAAATGTCCTTAACGCTATAATAAAGTTTTAAGAATTGAAAAATTGTAAGGTAGATAATTTCACTAAAATAAAAAAAAATCGATTTAGTATCAGTCAAAGATGAATTATGGCACACTGAGGGGCTAAACTAATCAATGAAACAAAGCCTTTTATCAAAGATTTAATTTCCCTCCAGGACAGACATGTACACAGGTTTAGCTCTTACAATTATTCAGTGACTTGTTTGAAGCGCAAAGGGACAAGATTAACGAAATGATCAAAGCTGTTTTATAAGGTTGTCATTTAATATAAAACCAAGCTGATAAACAAAATAACAATGGGTTTCGAATTATTAATTGAATCCTTTCACGATTGTAACATTTTATTTTTATGAAGTTTTCCTCACACATTTGTTTACAAATTTCGTACAAGATGCGACAGAAATAAAAAAAAGAAATTTATGTAGAATTTTTAGAATACTAAAATATATTATCTATATATATCATTAACATTCTTAGTATACTTAGTTTAATTAAAAATTAACTTACCGGGCGAAAATTGCTTTCGATTATGGTTACTAATGATCTTATATTTACTTAACTATTGACCCCAATATAATTTCTAGAGTCCTTCATTTGACAAAGAGTATTTAGGTATAGAAACTTTCTACCAATATTTATTGCACGGAGAAAAACACAAAGGGACGGGTACAGGCATGAACTTAAGAAGGGACTGTAGGGTTATAAATATTATTATTTTGTATAGTCACGTTTTCTGCCAAGTGTAATGATTTTCATGAGGTTTACATTATTAAATGTTTTTGTGTTGTGATAGGTGTAATACTTCGGATAGATAACACACGACATATGAAGGGTATCTGATAACAGTCAATGTAAAACGGAAATGGCTGTTGCAAGTACGTCGACTTCGAGTAAATGATATATAAAACCAATAACAGGACTGACTAATAAATCAAGAAAATTTTTTAGGAATTCATAGAAAATCATCACTAAAATTTATCAGTTATAAATAACTCTGGGAGCGTCTATTCTTCAGCACCTTAGTGACGGTTCCTCTCATCATTCAACTACACCACTACATTCCAACGATCAACACATCTATAAGCCAACTCCAATTAGGTGGTGATGTAAATATGAATAATTAGTATAGGGAATCATGGAACATTCGCAGTCTTTTATCGCAGTAAAGCATGGAGTAAACAGTAATTTTATGAATGGTGAAACGCTTACAACTTAATAATATATATTTTTGAATAAAATCAAAGACCTTTCATTGTAACTGTTGAACAATTAAGTTACCATATGAAAGTCTAAAGTGATCCATCACCTTCTTATGTTTGTTGGTTTAGGAAAACAATAACCAGTGAACATTTTCCTGATAACACAGCATGAACTTGCTATCATTGGGACTTTTTGCTATAATTTGCTATCATTGCCAAGACTCAATTACTGAAGTGAAACCTTCAAACAGTATTTGCAAAGCTCTCACTCCGAATCTACCTTTAGTGCTGAGTTCTACTTAGGGCCAGCTGGTGGGGGGGGGGTAAAATAAAATGGTAGTACTTGACCTCAAGAATAATATTTCGTACTCAATAAAAAACTTATCCAAATATTTTAATACGTACTTGAAAACAACGTTAACACAGTACAAATATAAGGCTTTGTTATTGCTGTATAAACGTATTTTTAAAGTTTATTGATAAGGCGTCATAAGAATTTAATATTTTTTAAATAAGGTATATACTTTTTTTATTTATATTTTAAGTGAATATGATTAATAAATAAAGTAAAAACACGTAACACGCTTCAAACTAATGAAAGCACTATAAATGAAACACAAGATCTTTACTGTTAATTATACAAATACAAAGCCCCAGTTAGCGCGTGTTAAAGTTGAATAAAAAATTTGACTTGTAAAATATTCAAGTAGTGTTGCCAGTGAGTAACTAAAGTTAAAAACTTCCTTATCACAGCTGTGTGACTTGCAAACATTGCCTTTCGTGCATTGTGAGCTACAAGTATAATTTTGTACAGTAAAAAAATAACTGAGTAATCCTTCACCAAATATTTTGTTTCCTAATATTCCTAATGTTCCTAAGTATTAATTAGTACTCCGTCATACGATAGGATTGAAAAGAACTCGTAATACTCATACATCAAATTGTAATACGACATTTAGTATTTCGATATGATCTTACTTTCAATTTCAAGGTAAAGGTTTTTCCTTTGGGATATTCTAACAGTTGCATATTTATACACGAATTTTTAGTATGCAAAATTATACATATGCATATTATTTAATAGCTATGTTCCACAATTTGAGATTTTAAGGCTTCATAAAGTTAGCTGAAATTCGATACTTTAATTTTATAAACATTACTTTCAACGTATGTATTTGCCCTATTTACTATTAAAAAACATTAAACATTCCTCATAACAAACTGGTCTCTGCAAATCGAAGTAAACACTCTTAAAATGTATTTCATGGTCTGTATGATTCACCTCACTATTTCTCTGGTAAGCTATTTCGGTGTGACAAATGTCATATTTTCAATTGGGTTTTAAATAAAAACAGCTGTTTAACTATACAACTTATATTAAAACTATTTTCATAAATGACAAGAAGTAGTGGGGAGGGTGTAATCTAATAATTATGCAACACAGTGAATTATTTAAAATGTATGAAAAGTATAAAATAATATGGGGACAATCCTAGCATTTAAATTAAACGCTTATATACGGTTCAGTCCATATTAATTTATTTATGCTTGTATGCTTTTTATGAGAATCTAGCAAACCACTTCGCATACTCATACTAGCCGAAAGACAAAGAAATATACTGCACTATGTATTGATGTTTCCAAGTTTGGAAATTTACAATAAAAACAATGGTTAGCTATATTTACGTACCAGCCGACAGATTTGCCCGCCCAATATGCCAATATGCCAACACGTGAACTCAATATTAGCTAACCTTTCATGTAACAGTTTATCGACGTGTTTGTGGGAGAAGGACATGTGTTGTTAGGAACAAACTGCTTGAACAGTTTTAGTGTTTACTCATTCAGGAGAAGGAATATTAATTGGTTTATTTATTGAATCATACTTCAAAAACGAATTGAGGTAAAGGCTTGATAATATCCACGTAGTGATTTTCTACATAGTCAATACTAAGTTAATCTAACATCACCAAACGATTGAAACAAAATCAATCGTGACTGCTGCTTGTATGGGTGAAGTATCCACCTTAGCTGTTGGTTGTAAGTTAGGTATTAGAGGTTAACCCTTATACAAAAACTCAATCCGTCAACAGTCGTATTGATCTACTAGGGATTTATATATTCAGATATTCCACACAAAGAAATAATGATAAATAAAGCCTCGACTAAATTATTCTAGGTTATTGTAGACTTACGTTATCAAGTTTAAATCTTGGCATACCAGGATAAATTACTTAGTCTACACTATTATACAAAGGAGAAGTTGGTAACTCTACGTATCGTCTAACTGGCTTCGCAGAAGTTACATGTAGAAGTTTAAGTCTGCTCTTTTAATTAGGCTACATGTGTTGCATATATTAAAGTATGATCGTACTTAGTTCGTTTTAAAATTAATCAAGTCTTTAAGACTAACGAGTGATATAAATTTCAAAATAGGTATAAAATTCGGCTTAAGCAAACTACGTGCATTATTGATCATACGCTCTGCATTTTTCTCCATTATTTCATAGGTACACTCTCGATGGTTGTTTAATTCGCCACTAGCAGATCTGAGCAGTACATGAAGACGTGCTCCCGCAGATTGTACTGTATGGTCGAGTGCGTTGGTTGTTTAATTTGTCACTAGCAGTTCTGAGCAGTACCTGAAGATGTGCTGCCGCAGCTTGTACTGTATGGCCAAGTGCGTTGGTTGTTTTAATTTGCCTCTAGCAGTTCTGAGAAGTACCTGACGCTGTGATGCCGCAGCCTGTACTGTATGGGCGAGTGCGTTGGTTTGTTTAATTTGCCTCTAGCACTTCAGAGAAGTACCTGAAGATGTGCTGCCGCAGCTTGTACTGTATGCCCAAGTGCGTTGGTTGTTTAATTTGCCTCTAGCAGTTCTGAGAAGTACCTGAAGATGTGCTGCCGCAGCCTGTACTGTATGGCCAAGTGCGTTGGTCTGTCATTTGCCTCTACAGTTCTGAGAATTACCTGAAGATGTGCTGCCGCAGCCTGTACTATATGGGCGAGTGCGTTGGTTGTTTAATTTGCCTCTAGCACTTCTGAGAAGTACCTGAAGATGTGCTGGCGCAGTTTGTACTGTATGGGCGAGTGCGTTGGTTGTTTAATTTCCCTCTAGCAGTTCTGAGCAGTACCTGAAGATGTGCTGCCACAGACTGTACTGTATGGCCAAGTACGTTGGTTATTTAATTTGCCACTAGCAGTTCTGAGCAGTACCTAAAGATTTGATGCCGCAGCCTGTACTGTATGGTCGAGTACGTTAGTTGTTTAATTTGCCTCTACAGTTCTGAGAAGTGCCTGAAGATGTGCTGCCGCAGCTTGTACTGTATGGCCAAGTGCGTTGGTTGTGTAATTTGCCTCTACAGTTCTGAGAAGTGTCTGAAGATGTGCTGCCGCAGCTTGTACTGTATAGGCGAGTGCGTTGGTTGTGTAATTTGCCTCTAGCAGTTCTGAGAAGTGCCTGAACATGTGCTGCCGCAGCTTGTACTGCATGGGCGAGTGGGTTGGTTGTGTAATTTGTCTCTACAGTTCTGAGAATTACCTGAAGATGTGCTGCCGCAGCCTGTACTATATGGGCGAGTGCGTTGGTTGTTTAATTTGCCTCTAGCACTTCTGAGAAGTACCTGAAGATGTGCTGCCACAGACTGTACTGTATGGCCAAGTACGTTGGTTATTTAATTTGCCACTAGCAGTTCTGAGCAGTACCTAAAGATTTGATGCCGCAGCCTGTACTGTATGGGTCGAGTACGTTATTTGTTTAATTTGCCACTAGCAGTTCTGAGCAGTACCTGAAGATGTGCTGCCGCAGCCTGTACTGTATGACTCAGTGCGTGTAGTGTAACATTGTCATTGCTGAAATGCTTACAGTGTACTTGTTACAGCTTTAATATTTCTGTTAATTTAATTTTCTACATTTTATTTTTATTCTTAATGGATATTCCTTTCTTTTTAAATGTGAAATGTCAGTTTGAAATCATTTAAAACCAACAACGTATAAAATTATTCTGAAAAAGTGTAATAGCCATCTCAGTGACATTTCTCAGAATGAAACCACCATTTTTTTTTGATTATACATGTATCTATACATAATATTTCTAAAGTATATGATAGTAAATTATAAATACATCGTTAATTTTGTATTAATGGAGGTCCTCCCTTGAAAGGATATTTTTATGATCACTAAATCTTGTCAATTTCTGTTGTATAGTCGTAGAGCGACGGCCTCACGCGACCTCTAAACCAATCAATAAAGGATGAGGGTTCAATTAACTTTTCCCTTAAGTTTCAGCTTCTAAGAAGGGGTTAAAATTTAGGTGATACTCAACTTGACGACAAATAATACTTGGTTGTCTTGACGATAAATATTGAATCTAACAGTCTACGTTGGTGTTTCTTCTCCTTCCTCAACAAAGTTTTTCATCCTCATGTTTGAAAGACTCTATCTGTTTCTAAAACTTGGAACATTTCATATTCATAGTTAGAAATGAGAATGATCCATATAGTATCAAAAGGTGTACTATCCTTGTGTATAAAATATTATAGTACTTATTGCTTTCTTTTAACTCCATAGGACTCCGCTATCTTTCACTACAGCAGTTCGATATTGTAACATATATATTTTAACTTTAACGTTAGAAAATAATTACATTTAATATGTTTAAATATAAAGGTTAGTGGCTAAATTGAAACCTTTTAGCTCAGGAATCCTAATTGGGCAATAAAAACATGATTCTGACCATAGCACTGAAATCTAGAACGGGTGAAAGATATATGTATATTCAAATATGTTGTCTTTATGTTTTTTAGGAAATTTTTAACCACAGTTTTTTATATTTTCTAAATCTAGATCCAGCAATAACCTATTTAAAGATTGTTTTTTACTTCTAAAATTAATCGCTAATCCATATCTAATATGTTTTTAAGTGTAAGCTTTAATTATTATTACAACAAGTTAATGTAGTTAATCTAGTCTTCCATGCAAAGCGTTCATTGAAAACTATAAAATAAATTTAATTCTTTTAATAAGTAATATTACAACCTTTCAATTAGGCTAGTTATTTTACAATTATCGTCTAAATATGTTATAATAAGCATTTACTTTAAATCTTATGAAAATTAACAATATCTTGGCAATATTCTTATATCAAGATGTTGAATAACTTAGTATTGGTTTTGATAACTCATTATATCGAATGTAAATATTTCACATAAAATTTTGATTAAATTCGGAGGTCTCAAATATAAGTCTTATAAAATATGTAGTAGCATTGGTATCTTAAAATGATAAATGCACCAGGAAAGTACATTAGTATTACTATAGAATGTAGAGTAACATAAACTCTACAGGTAAGCACTACTTGATGTAAGGCTTGGCTCATTCTTATAAAATCTATGCTTTCTGGGTCAAGTCCATAAGGATGGGAGAAGCATTAGTTCTCTGTTTGAACATTAGCGTTTAGTTAGGGTTATTGGAGGGTTTCTGTACATTCATACATTGTACTAGTTTCTGTATTCATAAACTGTACTGGTGCCCTTATCAGTGAACCAACAAGAATGTAAGTTTTTAAACAGACAACTAGGCTACTTCATTTAATTTTCAACGAAAATTTAGAAAATTTCAATATTTTAACTTTTAAGAGTGTCTTTTTTTCAAGGTAATTTCAATCTTCCAAACTTAGTCAGAAACTTCACTGAGACAAAGCAGTGTCAAAGTGCAGAAGCTGCAGTAAACGGAAGGTAAAATTAAACCTAATTCATCATGGGCAACTCTTTCTTTATTCTTAAACAGAAACATTTGTATGAACCTGTTATGCCTTGGAAAATGTATCTGCTCTAGTACTTTAGACATTAAAGAAGAATTAAAACTTGTTACTTTAGTAGTTTACTTTTATTCACTATATAAAATTAAATATTTCTGGTGATATATTCTCCAAGATATATATGCAGTTCTGAGCAGTACCTGAAGATGTGCTGCCGCAGCCTGTACTGTATGGCCATGTACGTTAGTTGTTGGATTTGATTTGCCACTAGCAGTTCTGAGCAGTACCTGAAGATGTGCTGCCGCAGCCTGTACTGTATGGCCGAGTACGTTAGTTGTTGGATTTGATTTGCCACTAGCAGTTCTGAGCAGTACCTGAAGATGTTCTGCCGCAGCCTGTACTGTATGGCCATGTACGTTAGTTGTTGGATTTGATTTGCCACTAGCAGTTCTGAGCAGTACCTGAAGATGTGCTGCCGCAGCCTGTACTGTATGGCCGAGTACGTTAGTTGTTTGATTTGATTTGCCACTAGCAGTTCTGAGCAGTACCTGAAGATGTTCTGCCGCAGCCTGTACTGTATGGCCATGTACGTTAGTTGTTGGATTTGATTTGCCACTAGCAGTTCTGAGCAGTACCTGAAGATGTGCTGCCGCAGCCTGTACTGTATGGCCGAGTACGTTAGTTGTTGGATTTGATTTGCCACTAGCAGTTCTGAGCAGTACCTGTAGATGAGCTGCCGCAGCTTGTACTGTATGACCGAGTGCGTGTAGTGTGACATTGACATTGCCGATATGCGTACAGTGTACTTGTTCCCGCTTAAACACTTCTGTTAATTTGGTTTTCTACATTTCATTTTTATTCTTAAAGAATATTCCTTCCTTTTTAAAAGTTAAATGTCAGTTTGAAACCATTTAAAACTGACAACGTATACATACAATTATTCTGAAAAAGTGTAAGAGCCTTCTCAGTGGAATTACTCAGAATGACCCACCATTTTATTTTGATTATAAATATATCTATACATAATCTTTCTAAAGTATAACATAGTAAATTATAAATACATTTTTTATGCTGTATTAATGGAGGTCCTCCAATGAAAGGATATTTTTATGATATCTAATTCGTGTCAATTTATGTTGTATAGTAGTAGAGCAACGGGCTCACGCGACGTCTAAACCAATCAATAACGGGTGAGGGGTCAATTTATTTTTCCCTTAATATTTAGCTTCTAAGAAGGGGCTAAAATTTAGGTGATAGTCAACTTGACGATAAATAATACTTGGTTGTCTTGACGATAAATATTGAATATAACAGTCTACGTTGGTGTTTCTTCTCCTTCCTCAACAAAGTTTTTCATCCACATGTTTGCAAGACTCTATCAGTTTCTAAAATTTGGAACATTTCATATCCATAGTTTAAAATGAGAATGATCCATACAGTATTAAAAGGTGTACTATTTATGAGTATAAAATATTATAGTACTTATTGCCTTCTTTTAAATCCATAGGACTCCACTATCTTTTCCTACAGCAGTTTAATGTTGTAATAGATATGTTTGAATCTTAACGTAAGAAAATAATTACATTTAATATTTTAAATATAAAGGTTAGTGGCTAAATTGGAACCTATTAGCTCAGGAATCCTGATTTGAATACCAAAACATGATTCTGACCATAGCACTGAAATCTAGAACGGGTGAAAGATATATGTATATTCAAATATGTTGTCTTTATTGTTTTTAGGGAATTTTTTAACCACAGTTTTTTTATATTTTCGAAATCTAGATCCAGCAATAACCTATTAAAAGATTGTTTTTACTTCTAAAATTAATCGCTAATCCATATCTAATATGTTTTTAAGTTTACGCTTTAATTATGATTATAACAAGTTATTGTACTGTAGTTAATCTATTCTTCCATGCAAAGCGTTCATTGCAAACTATAAAATAAATCTAATTTTTTTAATAAGTAATATTACGACCTTTCAATTAGGCTAATTATTTTACAATTATCGTCTAAATATGTTATAATAAGCATTTACTTTAAATCTTATGAAAATTAAGAATATCATGGCAATTTTCTTATATTATCAAGATGTTGAATAACTTACTATTGGTTTTGATAACTCATTATATCGAATGTAAATATTTCACGTAAAATTTTGATTAAATTCGAAGGTCTCAAAAATAATTCTTATAAAATATGTAGTAGCATTGGTATCTTAAAATGGTAAATGCACCAGGAAAGTTCATTGGTATTACAATAGAATGTAGAGTAACATAAACTCTACAGGTAAGCACTACTTGAAGTAAGGCTTGGCTCATTCTTATAAAATCTATGCTTTCTGGGTCAAGTCCATAAGGATGGGAGAAGCATTAGTTCTCTGTTTGAACATTAGCGTTTAGTTAGGGTTATTGGAGGGTTTCTGTACATTCATACATTGTACTAGTTTTCTGTACATTCATAAACTGTACTGATGCCCTTATAAGTTAACCAACAAGAAGGTAAGTTTTAATCAGACAACTAGCCTACCTCATTTAATTTTCAACGACTATTTAGCAAATTTCTATATTTTAACTTTTAAGAAGAGTGTCTTTTTTCAAGGTACTTTCAATCTTCCAAACTTAGTCAGAAACGTCACTGAGACAAAGCAGTGTCAAAGTGCAGGACGGTGCAGTAAACGGAAGATAAAATTAAACCTAATTCATCATAGGGAACTCTTTATTTATTCTTAAACAGAAACATTTGTATAAACCTGTTATGCCTTGGAAAATGTATCTGCTCTAGTACTTTAGACATTAAAGAAGAATTAAAACTTGTTACTTTAGTAGTTTACTTTTATTCACTATATACAATTAAATTTTTCTGGTGATATATTCTTCAAAGAATAATATATTAATTGTTTCATTACTATTGTAATAGAACAAGAAATTAATAATATTAAGCGCAATCTTGATATGTTCTCTCTTAATACCTTAAGTAGTTATAATAACAATAATAATCCAGTTCCTGAATAATAATAGTAATGTACAATTGCCATAACGAGGCTCGTTGATTTTTACATTTAAAATTGGTGTGTGTGTGTGTGTGTGTGTGTGTAATTTATTATTTGATGTCAATAAAAAGAATAAAACGTATAAATTATTATTATTATGGCAAAACAATATTACTTTATATATCAGACACTGGGATGGTCATATTTACACGGTTATACTTCCGACATCGCATTTCGTTATACTACCATATTCATATTTTATCAGATTCCTGGAGCTCTCGGCTTCCTCATAAGAAAATGGTATGAGACAATTACGTAGTTTCAGGAAAGTTTCTAAGCAGCCTCAGGTCAGTTAATCAGTGCAGAAAGTTCAAGGGCGCTGACGTCATACACGCATCTAACCATAATAACCATCACAACATACGGTTAAATAAAAAAAATATTCTTTTACAGATGGTCTTATTAATGTTGTTATTAGCTCCTCCAGTGATACTTACCAAAACACATATTCAGTGTACTCTTTGTACAGCCTTTTTATGTTCCGAAATTCATCTGCCTTGTAAGTACATATAGTCTTATTAGCATTGTAAAAAAAATATATTTACAGGTTGGTAATAGCATTTTTATGTTTAATTGTACCACTAATCAAAATAAAGAATCCTTTTAGAATATTTTGTTCACGAGTGTCGATAGACGGTGATAACCAGATCAATTTCCAAGATATAATTCAGGACTGTTGAGGAAATGTTGCGTGAATAGTTAGCGTTGGCTTCATATGTAATAACAGATGAAGTGACCGAAACAAAAAAATTAAAAAACACCAGGGTGATAAATATAAAGTGTCTTGAGATGTTGCTGGATATGAAGATGAGGAAGCGTGGAGACTTTTCCTTCCAACATTGAGAAATGCCGGTAGGGAAGATTCAGCTACCAGAGTCATCATCACAACCCTAACTTAACATCTCTACTGTCTTAAAAGCTGCTAATTTTAAAATTTTAAAATTCCTACTAAAGCAGTATTTGTATTCAGTAATAAAACACCTTGTACTCCCATATGTAACCTTGTTTTTGTTTGTATGTCGACACTTGGTCGTGTGTGATATTGTTGCATTTACATTAAGAAGTCTAAATCGTCATGAATGTAAATAAGGGACTGTAACGTATTATAATTTGTAATAGTAATACTTAAATCTAAAACAATACGATAACACCTTTATGCGTATCTTACATATTTTATTGAGATAAAGATATCTTAGTTATTTTAGTGGTTGGCTATTTAAGTTCAACAGGCTAAAAATTACATTGTATAAGAAAACAGTTATCTTCTGATTTCTTTACTCCTCTAGATAACTGCATTGTTCTATTTCCTATCAAAATTACTGTAGATGACTGTTAGTACCATCATTGGAAGAACTTGATTTGATATAATATCTATCTACAAAAAAAACTAAGCTGTGTTCTTGTACAATACAAATTATCTCTTGGCTCCTGGAATACATTCCGATGTGATCCTGTTTTATATTCAATACAGGAATTTAAAATTAATAATTAATAATTTTTAATTTTAATTATAAATGTTTTGTAGTTTCTTAGTTTAAGGTATTTAATTAAAATTTTATTTCAAGATTAGAAGCGTACTTAAGCTCTAAATAATCTTAGCTTTGAACTATTCATATTATACTAGTTTTGAAATTAATTTTATCGAAGTAAACTTGCAATATGGTAAACTAATAAAAACTATAATCTAGATAACTCTTTTATTAAAAATAACATATAACTGTGCACAATATGATCTGTTCTTAGAATTTTTTAGCTGGAAAATAAAGGGAATTAAATTTAGCTAAGACAATTCAGAATTACTGAATTGCAGTATAAACGAATTATTGCACAATTCTTGTTGCTCAATAGAACTAAAGAAATTAATAAAAGTTTTAAAACGATATCAACTTCCAAAATAAAAAAAAAATACTAGGAAATACAAAAAATAAAATAAATACGGTAATGACAAAAAATATTAAATTTTTCATATTAATTGTGACAACTGTAATTTAAAATACACTATCCAGACAAATAAAGATAAAAAAACAGTCAAGGAACATAACGCGTGTATAAAACACCCAAGAAGAAAGATCGCAAATAGCATAAGAAGCACTTCAAACTGGACACATTATTTTACAACTAATTATCAGAATAAATAAAAAAAATTTCCTCGATGCTGACGAAAATTGTTCTTATATAAATTGATTTAGTAAATAATAAACGTGAGTCTTTCTAGAATTCACTTGTTACTATCTTTAATATAATCGAATATTATTGTTTTTATATATAATTCCTGGATTTACGTGGATATAAATGAGGTATGTATTTATCATGACATGTGTTTTCATTTCAGTAATAATTTGTTTATATTATTAAATTAACCAATTTATTTCAAATTATGTTGGTCGGATGATGTTTTCTTTGAGAAAGAAAGGCCTCACAGAACAAAATTGAATTATTGTTGGAGTCGTTTAAAATTAAGTAATTAAATCCAATATGAAAGAAGCCAGTAAAATGTATTATGTTCAATGTATTTTATGTGGAAAACCAACTACCTATTATTACTCTCATATACTAAAAAGTTTTGGAGAAGCAAAACAGAATTTTATTTAAATAAATGCGGAATGAAAATCACTTACTAATTATTAAGTTTAGTATATTAGAATATTGGATGTAAATACACAATTTTTTCGTGTTAATGAGATATATTTACGAAGTAAAGGGGAAAATAAGAACAGGTTTTAGCGAGTGAAATGTTTAGAGACGTTACTCTTCAAGTCGAAAATACTATCTAAACGGCCCAGTCAACCGGAAAATATATCTCACTCCATTATCACTCCAGCACAATTCATTCCTTGATCACTTGCAAGTTGTTAGTGATCTTGTTCACCACAGATAACTTTCGCAGCAAACTCTCTATTTTTAACATTTCCCTGCTCCTGCTCTCTTTTAAATGTTAAAAAAATATAGTCAAACATTTTTGTTAAAAACAATTTCCACCCTTAGAGGTCACAACACTGATTATTATATTTTACTTTATCCATTATCATTTAGATTTAAGTTTTTCTTTAAACAAATTTAAGGTGTTCATATTTACTAATATGTACCTGGGACCTTTACTTTGCTTTATTTTGCAAAGTATATATGGGTAGACCCATCTATACTTGCACAAACTTGCTGCACAGAAACCCAGATTCTTATAGACTTCTTAGATTGTTGTACTTCAGAGAAAGTTTGAGAATATTAAATGCTGCTAAACCACCTCTATTATCAAACTCTTTCCTATTTTATATCACCCTCTAAAATTCCAAGTCGTATAATTACTGATGAAAATTAAAATGTCTAAAATATACACTTATAAACCTTGTATGCTATATGATTAATCGCAATATATTATTCAAGATTTGCGACTTGTCATGGTACAATCTAGATTGATGCTAAATTTACATAGACATAAAAGGTTATAGCCAAACTGTAAAGCATAAAAAATATCTCAATCGACAATAAATGTGAGCAGAGTGATTTTTGAACTTAAGAATATAATTCTTATATTGAATTTCGGTTAGTAAGTTAAAAAATGTTTTTGATGAATCAAGAGTTTAATTTCTTTTTAACTTCTCTTTATATAAACACCTATATTATAGACAAACAAGTTTACAATTTAAAGAGTTCAATTTGAACTTACGAGCTCTGTAGTTTTTAATTAAAAAGTTCTCTAAGATTGCAGTATTTTTCATTCTTAGTAAAATGTAATACCTTACTTTTATACACAAAAATACAATAGTTAGTTGCAGTAAACTTCTAATTTAGTTCCATACTTTTTATTGGTAGTTAAACATTATATTCTTGCGTAATGCATTTAATGTAATAAAACGGTTGGTAATACATGATAAGGTAAGTATTTTTGAAATAAAAATAAATAATGCAAATGCCACGCATAGTTCGTCATTTTCGTTGTACAATTGTTGGCGATGAAAATTTTATAATATATCATAAAACTGCTACATATATGTCATGTATTTTGATGTATATGTCTTTAAATCATGCTTCAGTGACGGAAAAAACAGCCAAGATAAATCACGTGACAGTTGCTAGAGAAGAGGCTGGCATGTTGGAAGAAGTGAGTAAAAAATGTCGTCCGGCCGCTCTGCGTCCCTTAGATTGCATGTCACAAATGAAGGGTTGCACAAAAAATGTTGAATGTTTTATTATAAGACTTTGATTGATTGCGTCTGTGTTTACTTTTATTATAACAAATGCATTTCAATGTCCTCTTCAGAATTAATATTAATTTATTTTCAAAAAATTTCAGTAATTGTTATTGTTATACGCTCTATATTGCATAGTTAATTAGGGCTAAATACTAATTATTATGTGTACCGAATGACGATAGCACACGGGGTGGTGACTTCTGAGGTCGTAGTAATAAATACTCAAATTGCAAAGTTTACTCATAAGTTCAATTTAATTTACTAAAACTTACAAGCACCAATTTTAGGTGGTAAATTAAATATATGCCTTGCCACGTTGCTGCCAATTAGAATATAAGAACTAAAAATGTATATCTTATAGGTGGGCCTAAAATATCCAATGTTCTCTGGAATTATGCCTACGATGTTTTAATTTATAAGACATTAAGATTTTACTTCCCTTCGCAATGTGTAGACTCACAACCCGGGTGTCGGTGCCTTGGCACGAGGCAATGAAGCTGTAGTCTAAGAAGGGTTATTTCTAGTCGGTGGTTACTAGAAGATGAGTAGAAGTTATGAAACTGGTAGCCATCTACTCAAATAATATGTGCCCTGTGAGCCGTGAGACACGTGGGTCACGTGAAGTCGCCTAAAACAAATTCGCGACGGTATTAGCCATTTAATGATACAAATTACTTATTAAAACAACGTGCTCGCCAGAAGGACAACGCCACAACTTTTATCTATTTCAATCAAGCAAATAAAAGATCTTCAAGAGTAAGTTACTTTACTATTTACAACTTTACTTTACGTTACATTCATTTTTTATACGTTTGGCAAAAAAGGGCTAATTTAATGTATCGAATAAAAAACCGAGTTGCGAGGTATCGAATAAAAAACCGAGTTGCAAAGTATCGAAGAATACGAATAACGAGTTGCGAAGTATCGAAGAATACGAATAACCGAGTTGCGAGGTATCGGAAAAAAAACCGAGTTGCGAAGTATCGAATAAAAAAAAAGGGAATTGCGAGGTATCGAAGAGTGCAAATAATGAGTTGCGATATATCGAGTTATGCCGAGTTGTGTGGTATCGATGAATACCGAGTTGCGAGGTATCAAAGAACACGAATAACGAGTTGCGAGGTATCGATGAATACCCAGTTGGGAGGTATAAAAAACCGAATAGCGAGGTATCGATAAAACCGAGTTGCAAGGTATCGGAAAAAACCGAGTTGCGAGGTATCCAAAAAACAGAGTTGCGAGGTATCGAAGAATAACGAGTTGCGAGGTATCGAAGTGTGCCCAATTGCGAGGTATGGAAATATGCCAAGTTGCGAGGTATCGAAGAACAACAAGTTTCGAGGTATTGAATTATGACTAGTTGCGAGGTATCGATAAATAACGAGTTGTGAGGAATCGAAGAGTACAAAATAACGAGTTACGAAGTATTGATAAATACCGAGTTGCGAGGTATCGAAGAATACGAATAACGAGTTGCATGGTATCGAATAAAAAACCGAGTTGCGAGATACCGAAAAAACCGAGTCGCGAGGTATCGAAAAAATCCAAATTGCGAGGTATCGAATAAAAAACCGAGAAGCGAGGTATCGAAGTGTGCCGAGTTGCGAGGTATAAAAAACCAATTTGCGAGGTATCGAATTATGCCGACTTGCGAGGTATTAATGAATATTAATAATGAGTTGCGAGGTATCGAAAAAAACGGAGTTTCGAGGTATTGAAAAAACCGAGTTGCGAGATATTGAAGAATACCGAGTTGCGAAGCATCTAGGAATAACGAGTTGTGAGGTATCGATGAATACCGAGTTGCGAGGTATCGAATAAAAAAACAGAGTTGCGAGGTATCGAAGAATAACGAGTTGTGAGGTATCGAAGAATAACGAGTTGCGAGGTATCGAAGTGTGACGAGTGGCGATGTATCCAAATATTCCGATTTGTGAGGTATCGGTAAATACCCAGTTCCGAGGTATCGAAATATGCCGAGTTACGAAGTATCTAGGAATAACGAGTTGCGAGGTATCGAAAAAATCGAGTTGCGAGTTGTCGAAAAAAACCGAGTTGAGAGGTATTGAATAAAATACAGAGTTGCGAGGTATCGAATAAAAAACCTAGTGCGAAGAATCGAAGAATAACTAGTTGCGAGGTATCGAAGAATAACGAGTTGCGAGGTATCACAAAAGACCTAGTTGCGAGGTATCGAATAAAAAACCGATTTGCAAAGTATCGAAGATTACGAATAAGGAGTTGCGAGTTATCGAAAAAAAACCGAGCTGCGGGTATCGAAGAATAACGAGTTGCGAGGTATCGAAGAATAAAAAAACGAGTTGCGAGGTATCGGAAAAAACCGAGTCGCGAGGTATCAAAGAATACCGAGGTGCGAGGTATCGAAATATACCATGTTGCGAGGTATCGATGAATAACGAGTTGCGAGGTAACGAAGAATACGAATAAAGAGTTGCGAGATATCGAAGTGTTCCCAGTTGCTAGGTATCGAAATATGCCGAGTTTCAAGGTATCGAATAAAAAACCGAGTAGCGAGGTATCGAAGTGTGCCGAGTTGCGAGGTATAGAATCAAAACCCGTCTTGCGAGGTATCGATGAATAACGAGTTGCAAGGTATCGATGAAGACGAGTTGCGAGGTATCGAAAAAATCGAGTTGCAAGTTATCGAAAAAAACCGAGTTGCGAGTTATTGAAAAAAAACAGAGTTGCAAGATATCGAATAAAAAACAGAGTTGCAAGGTATCGAATAAAAAACCGAGTTGCGAGGTATAGAATAAAAAACAGAGTTGCAAGGTATCGAATAAAAAACCTAGTGCGAAGAATCATAGAATAACTAGTTTCGAGGTCTCGAAGAATAACGAGTTGCGAGGTATCGAAGAATAATGAGTTGCGAGGTATCGAAGAATAACGAGTTGCAAGGTATCACAAAAGACCTAGTTGCGAGGTATCGAATAAAAAACCGAGTTGCAAAGTATCGAAGAATACGAATAAGGAGTTGCGAGGTATCGAAGTGTTCCCAGTTTGCTAGGTATGGAAATATACCGAGTTTCAAGGTATCGAATAAAAAACCGTGTAGCGAGGTATCGAAGTGTGCCGAGTTGCGAGGTATAGAATCAAAACCCGTCTTGCGAGGTATCGGTGAATAACGAGTTGCAAGGTATCGATGAATAACGAGTTGCGAGGTATCGATGAATAACGAGTTGCGAAGTATCGAAGAGTACAAATAACGAGTTTCTGGGTATCGAAAAAAACCGAGTTGCGAGGTATTGAATAAAAAAAACCGAGTTGCGAGGTATTGAATAAAAAACTGAGTTGCGAGGTATAAAAAAACCGAGTTGCGAGGCATCGAGGAATAACGAGTTGCGAGGTATCGGTCTGCCGAGTTGTGAGGTATCCAAAAAACAGAGTTGCGAGGTATCGAAAAAACCGAGTTGCGAGGCATCGAAGAATAACGAGTTGCGAGATATCGAAGTGTGCCCTGTTGCAAGGTATCGAATTATGCCGAGTTGCGAGGTATCTAGGAATAACGAGTTCCGAGGTATCGAAAAAAACCGAGTTGCGAGGTATCGAAGAATACCGAGAGCGAGGTATTGAAAAGTGCAAATAACGAGTTGCGAGGTATTGAATTATGCAGAGTTGTGAGGTATCGATGAATAACGAGTTGCGAGGTATTGAAAAAACTGAGTTGCGAGGTATCGAAAAAAACCGAGTTACGAGGTAACGAAAAATACCGAGTTGCGAGGTATAAAAAAAACCGAGTTGTGAGGTATCGAAAAAAACCGAGTTGCGAGGTATCGAAAAGTACCGAGTTGCGAGGTATCGAAGAATAACGAGTTGCGAGGTATCGAATAGTGCTAAAAGTTAGCAAATATGTAGGTCGATGGGCTGGAAGGTTTACATGCTTGTCTTTAAGTGCACACAATATCGCAAAAATGAAAATACCAGTCAACTTGAAATTAGTCGATGCAGGCAGAGGGTGTCACACCCTTATGTATAGGCCTTCAAGATCCTTTAAGGGGAGCGGGAAGGCCCTATACCGACCATGTTAAATTCTACAGATTTAGGTACACTTTTCTCAGGAACCATTAAATCTATAGGCCTACAATTTTTTGTGTGTATTGTTATGATATTTATCTAACTACAGAAGCACAATGGTAAAAATTAATAGATAATTTAGTTTTTTTTAAGTTATTTAAAATTTCTATTTCTTTTTAGAAATTTTTTTTTTTTTAATCTAGTGTGTTGTGCTACACTATCTATTCTGCTGCCATGGTTAGGTAATTAGGTGTTTTATAAGTGGAAAAAAATTGGTTGCCATACCTCCATTATTTTTTGAGAAAAATTTACTTTTGTTTAAAAAAACACAGTTTTCGGGAAACGACGGTTATATTTGAAACTAGGTACTGTACTTACTTTAGCTAGCTTAGAACATCCCAGCACCATAGGCAGGGCCATCAGTATGCTCCTGATCCTCCTCTAGAACCAGTCTTCTCTTTTTTCTAGCTGTTCTGGCTTCCTTGGTCATTAGTTGTGCAGCTTTGTCGGCTTTCTTGAGTCGCAAAACATCAAAACCACGAAGCGCGAGCACTGAGTTTTTACTCAAAGTTAGGCCTAATTTATTGTAGATATCCAACTTACTGGCAAATCCATCATTGAAACTTAGCACTGCATCCAGCACACCTAACTTCAAAGTGTTCAGTCTCACAAACACATTTTTGGGGACTTTATTCCACACTACGTTATTAAAACTTTCATTAGGATTTTGAGTTTTTTTGGTGAAGGTACTTTTTTAGAAGTTCGGGGTTTGCTAAATCCTTATAAATTTGTTTAATTGTGGCCATTATGTCACTTGGTAAAAATACTGCATCAGTAACAACACAGGTTGTACTATATGAAAGTTGTTCACAGTGTGGAGTAAACTTTCATGCCAAAAGCGCCGGTAGTTACTTCGTAAATAATTTTTCTTGCGTAGTTAGGATAAAACTTGCAACAAAAAGTGTTATATTTTCTGAAACTGTACAAGTCTGAGTAACAAAAAATGAAAAAAACAGAAAACTAAAAAAATTCAATTTTTTGCCTTCCCGCTCACCGAACGACTTCATACTCAATATTTTTTCTTAATTATAAAACAATTCACTTCCAGAAAGTATTCAAGAAAGTCTTAAAGATAAAATTTAAATTTTTGCATTTATTTTCTAAAATTTTACAGTTTTTATTGTTTTTATGCATATTTCTTCTTTAAGATAATCGTTTTTCTTCTCATAACTTATCTTTATATTTGCGGAATAGATTTAGGCAAAATAAATTCCATAATTATAGCATAAAAGAGATTGTACCTTGAATATGACACATTTATTAGGCTATTTTTTAGGTATGAACTATAATTTCATATTTCCTTAAGGCTCATTAAATGTGATATTAATATGTTAACAATCGCTGTTTATATATGAGACAAAATCAGATTACGTTAATGTGTTAGAAGGATCTCGGAGGATCCTTTTTACTCTTACATGGTTGTTGAAATTTTAGGGTGGGTGTAGGAGGGAGGAAGGTACAAACTGTTCCTTAATGGGTAGCTGCATTATGGATACGATGTACTTATCAAAGTTAGAGTTTCATGGAGTAAAGTTTTGGAATAGGGACGAACAGCCTTCTTATCTTGTACATACAAACCGGGCATTCCAAGTAGGAATGTTGAGCCTAGAACTGTACATTAATATTTTAAAATTCTCTATACACTTTTTGATATTTGGTAAGACTAAAACGATATTTAGAGATTTGAACTTTTAGTTTTATTTATTGAAATTTAAGAAAAAGCATACGATACAAATTTAAATTTCTTAAGAGAGTAAAAATCTAAGAAAGATGGCCGAGATCTAAGACAATAAACAGGGCACCGTTCCTACATTGGCCCATAATTTACTTTCGGGGTTTTTTACAATATTGTTCTTTTTAACAACAATACATACTTAATATTTTGTTCATTATTATCTATTAATTCTCCGTAGAACTGTGGATACAGCCATGGATCTCTAACTGGGAGATTATGCAAATCCCAAAGGAAAGTCAACATTTGTTGCCACCGGAATATAGGCCATGTGACCACAAACTAGCCTGTATAGCCAATACGTGCTGAGGTTTAAAGCTCAAAAATGTATAATTATATTTATTGAAGTCATATTTTTTATGTGTGAATACTACACACTCGTGCTCGTTTGATATGATGGGGTTAGAAATATACTTTAAGTCTGGTTATATTTATTTTCTAATTTTTCCATTTAGATACATCACCCTGCAAGATAATACTTTCCGTCTTGTCACCAACTCACTGGATCCTAACAAGCCTGCACTAATCAGTACTTTCCAGCTTTTAAAATTTCATTGCAGCTGGTCATCCAACTTTCCTTTTTACTTTATTATTCAGAACGGTTGACAGTAACCCCGCAGTGGCTAATGTAACTTTAATTGTATTAAATTGCTGGTGCTAATGTATGCATTAACTTTAGCGACCGTGCAGTAAACAACACTTTGACGAAGTTTATCACACATTATTCATAACGTATCAGCACGAGACCGATGTGTTCATACCTAAGTACAATGTTTATCTCTATGAAACTACAAAACTTGACATTTAAATATTAGGTTTTTTTGTTTTAATGTTTGTTTATAAATACTCTGCTAAATTAGTAACTTGTTTATGAGGTTATCCAACCTCCAAAAGAATCCAAAGAAAGTCGACGGCGAAAAAGCTCAAAACGAATAATAATCCCTTTGGCATCAGAGACACCTATAAGCAAGGGGAATCATATTCTCATTGTCTATTTCAAAATGACATCTCGTGCTCTAATAAATAGTTGCAATCTTTCTATTACACTTTATGTTATCCTTAAACGGTGTTTTTTTTTGTTTACATTGAAGTAGACATATTATTTCTTTCTTCAATAATAGGTGTCAATCCCCTGTTTCTGTTTCACAAAAAAAAAAAAAAAAAAAACAAAAAATAAGGAATCGCTTATAATCTTAGTCATTTGATTCCACGATTTGTTATGGTTTTTATCGAACTATGTATTTTTGTGATTATACCAACAAATGTAAATTATACGAGGCGTCAAACATTATATTTTCAATTTATCAGACAACGGCTATTTTAAATTCCTCACTCAGGTTTAGGGTGTTATATCAAATAGGAATGGGTTCTAATATAATATTCCATTTATGTTTTAGAAAATCCAATTTTTTGTGTCAATTTTTTTTTCTAATTTAATTTATAATAGTACATGCCTCTTAAATAACTAAGTTTCAATCTGGTATAAAAATAAAAAATTGCAATAACTACGAGCAGGAAATTAATAGTAGTATCACAAAGAAAATAAATTCATATTACGTTTTTTACTATTTCTAAAAAGTGAAATTTTTCAAGAGTGTCTATATCTATATCCAATCTTTTAAAGTTTTCAATCAATAACTACTAGAAACTGAATGCTTTAAAGACAGGTATCATCAAAAAGAATTTTAAAAATAGTGTTAATAATTAAACTAATTTAAAACCAATTGCATTACACTGAAGCGCTCGGGTTTTTATGGACAGAATAAAAGTAATTCGTGTGGAACTAATGGCCGAGAGCAGTGTTGCTAAATAATTTAATTTTACTTCTTTACAGATTAATTATTGCCAATTTCCAGGTGTATTAACATTATTATTACAGAATAATTTTAATTAATTTGCATTTAAATCAGTTATGATATAGTAACATATATTTGTATTTGTAAAGGTACAATATTTTAAGAGAAAATTTAATAATGAACATGTCTTATAATAGTAAACTATGAGTTAAAAAGTATACAAAGAAAATATATTTTCAATATTTTTCATAGCTGTTGTATTAATGAAAACTTAGTAAATACTTACTTTAAAAGTGTAAGCTAACAGCTTGTTTTTAAAATGCGATTTAAAATATAATTATTTCTTTATTACCTTAAATGAATTTACATTTTAGAACTTTGTAAGTGTACTAACAATTTACAATGAACAATGCAATATATATCCATAATTTATTGGTTGAACGTTAGTGAAGCCTATATCTCGAGGGACTGGAAAAATATTTCCTGTCCTGGCTATCTGTCTGTCCTCACGTCTCTGAAGCGTAGTGTCACATAAGTCTTACTTTATATATATGCAATATCAAGTTAAAAGTTATTTAACGATCTAATTAATTTATCACAAAGAAATTCATAATGCAAATACAATTTACTCATGTATGTTTTTCTAAAACACACAACAATCCTTATGTATATAATTAGAAACCTTTTAACACTTTTTTTAAACTTTTTATTTTTCATACTAAGTTATAATTATAAATTACAATTTCTGAAGATGAATTCCCAGAATTCGAAATGTACATAGTATGAAAATAAAGTTTAAAAAGTGTTAAAAGGTTTATAATTATGTACATATTTAATTTATCAAACACTTTTCGAGGCTACATGTGTAATATACAAGAATCTTTAATTTGTTAAAAATGCATTAAAAATATTGTGTTTTGTTATTTATTAATAATTTAATACATATAATCACAAATTTTTAAAGCTGTTATAAATTTATATCAACATTTTGAAAATAGAGGCTTACGGTCTGGTAGGTTTCAGGAAGCATTGCCAATAGCTCGTTGTGTATGTGCTGTTGTTTATCGTTATGTGCTGCCGATATTGTTATAGCCTCTATTGTTATAGGGATATAACTTGGAGTGATTGCTTTCCTGTATCCTCGTAACTGTGGAACATTAGTTTACACTTTCTTTGCAGGGTTTTTAGGATATTCATCATTAATATCAACAAGTACATTCTTATATTAAATGTTTTTTAAATATATAAATAACTAAATTATAAAAATCATTTATATAACATATATATATATATATATATATATATATATAAAAACTATGAATAGCTACGAAAAATAACTAAATTATTTATCAAGCAAATGTTCTACAGAATTTTAAAGGACAAAGTTACTTTATTACGTAAGTAATACATAATAACTACTACATTTATAATCTTTAAAAACCTAATCATTTGTGTTTAACAAATATTTGTTAATATAATACTTTCAAACTAATCGGGATGGAGTGAAACCCCTTAAATCTTACGTCACAAGGCGAGTGTTAAAAACTGAACACTTTTACACCTCCAATAGGTAACATAAATATGGGAAATGTCTCGTCTACAGTTATTTGACTTTGTATTCTGAGCTTTCTAAGATTATACTTTAATATTTATTAATGAAATAATGTTATGCATGACCAATAAAAATCAAAAAATTAATTTAATCTATAAGCAAAGTTGAAGCTTAAAGGTTTGATTTTATGAGGCTAAATCAAAATTGATACAACTGGCTGCTGGGACTTTGGATTGCATGTCCAGTTTATTATTCAATACCGGAATGCACTAAATTGTATCAATATCTCTTGTTCCACACACTTGCTGAGGATTACAAGTGTACTCCATCATATAACCAGGTACTTGAAATTTCTCGATATTCCTTTCAACAGTGAGTTGTAAATACATCAGGATAAAAATTATTTGTTCAAGCTTTATGCTAACTATTGGACCAATGTTCGTAGTCTACATGGTTACATAAATGCCAATGGTTTTCTTCTTAGACGGGGCACATATATTTTTTGTTTAGCTCTAAGATCAGTGGAGTGACCGATTTTTCTGATTCCTATGGCGGGAAATGATTGACTTAGCTCCAGTTCATATTCCTCTAAGTGCTTCTTCTACTGACTCTTCCACTAACTACCCTAATCTGGAGTCATGTTTGTCTGATCAAATCGAAAAACAATCGGCGCAAAAGAAGTTCTAAAGGAAACTCTTTTCGACACCAGAGAACACTGACTACAAAATTTAAACTTATAGTGTAATGTAGGTGTTTATATAGTCTTAGTGTCTAATAATAATAGGATCTTTAGCTCAGTGAAGTAATTGATTTTTTAACACATAGAAAAACATGATGTATGATGGGAGGGGTGTATTGAACGCGAATTTCGAATTCAGCTTTGGTTAACCCTTATCCATCATTTCAAGTTCAGTTGTGCATCGTCTGGAAACCTGATATTTATATTTATTTCCAGTATATAATGAACAAATTTTACGGTAAGGTTGGTATCGTGATCTTTCATTACATATCTCACATATAATATTTACTAGAGGCCTAATTTATACGGTCATAACATTATTCCTTTATATTTTGCTATAGTTTACTAAGTGAAGAAAAGATTAATTCAGAGCTAGCCCCCCCCACCATGCTTCAGCGTCTTCAGTTCAATGAATTAGATACAATTTAGGAGAGGTCTATTATATTTTAACTGTTTGGTTATGTTGTTATATAAACCTACATTAAAACGCATATCTTCATTACCTTGACTGTATTATGCAAATTTATTATATCTAATATATATGCCAGTAAGTATTAGTACGAGTGGCCTGAATGTTATGATCTTTAGCATTACTTCTCTTTTTAACACGCTTTTATAAGCTTAGGTTTGTATCTATGTAACGGAATCTTTGAGCATAATTTTCACCAATTTCCAGAAGTCTAATTAATTTGAAACTTTGCATACGTATCAAGGACCGATGACAATGCAATAATTTGATCATAGTTTTCCATTATCCTTATAAGGACCACCAGGAGTAATAAATTCTTTTATAGATCCTCTGTGATAGAGCTAGCGCGCGATCTACGCTAACCCAGCGTTCAAGTCTCCATCGTCTAGGTATTCTCGGATGTGCTTGACTCTCTTAATATAGTAAAATTATAGTGAAGTCATCCAGTCTCTGCCATTTCCAGTGGTTTCCTTGACAGCCAGATCTCTTAGTACACGATCCATGCATGTTCTTTGTTTAGTATACATTACATAATACTAATTTGAGTTGTTGCTTTACAGAAAAATACATAGTATTTTTTATCAGACCATGCGTTTAGTCTTTTTAACTAATTCCATTTCAACAATATTCCAAATTTTTCTTGCATTTTCAATTTTATTTACTGTAAAATAAGTAGAACAATTACAGTTTAGTTATTTTACACATTACAGAAGATGTACAGCTAATAAATTAAATAATAAATGTATCAAAATATGGATATATTCAAGTCTGAACTACAAATGTCCATTTGTTTTTATTATCTATGTGTATGTTTGATATATATATAGTATATATATATATATATATTATATATATATATCAATCGTTATTTTTCCTCACAGTTTCATTAACGGATTTTCAAAATGTTCTGTAATTGTTTCTCGTTAATGTAGTGTTTACCATTAATATGCCTAGCTAATGTTCTATCTAATTTTGTGATGCATAACAAGAGAAGTCAAGTTTGACCTACTTTTATTCTGTATGACTACCAGTATGACTGTTGTATATCAAAGTTTACGCCAACATCGTGTGTTATTGCTGCAACTTTCGAAATATCTATTTGCAGTTGATTTATGTATTTTTTCTGTTTTCATTTACTGCATTGATTTTGACTCTGTGTATACAATAACTAATCTTCAACAATCAGTTGTTACGACACATCGCAATCATTTTATTGTTTATGTTCTTGATCAAACAAACAATACTTTTAAAATTTTACATTACAGTTGTGCCCACACATGCACTCGTTATGTGGCTAATATATGAGACTGAATTATACTACTTATAACCATAATTTATGGCAAATCATGTTAAATTATTCTTTAAATACTTAGATAAACGTTAATTCTTACGCCAGTAAAAAATAACAGTTAGTTCTCTTCCTTACCAAAACAGTCAGTTAAGCACCAATTGGTTACAGCATGCAGGGCAAATACATATTGTGCTTATCCCAGTATTTATCGTAATTACATCATAAAAACATGTACTACAACTGGAGAGTAAATAAAAACCTTTAATCAAAATCACTGTTTATCGTATGTGTGGACCTTGTGGACGGAACACATCGATTTTTTTACGTCACTATTTTACACAAATACTTCATATACATAATTAAAAAACCTAATTTTTGGTTCTTGCCTAAAGCGTTGCAATTTTTAATCAAAAAGAAAAGAATTAAAAAGAGCTGACGATGGTGTGTTACATTGGGGATTTATTATGACATGTTCAGTAGAGAGATGCAATCAACATCAGTGATGCTTACTAATACCCGCGTCTTGCACTGATTGTCGTTAAATTGAGCTGATTGATATATGTTCATTAATTTATTGATAATAACGATATGTTTAGGATTATTTTTTATATTATTACAGATGTGAAAAAATATACCAACATACAATAACAGTTAAAATAATTTGAGGTTATTTTGTCTGTTTTTGAACCCCATTGTAGATATAAGTATGTTATATAGATGTATATACAGTATATATATAAGTTTATGCAAAATGTAGGTAATCGCTCCATAAGGAATCAGATCCATATTTCTCAAGTGCTGGGTTAGAAATCCTATCATTAATATAAATACTGCACAAAAAACACTATTTTAAATAAATAAATATTATTATTATTGTTGTTATTATTATTATTATTATTAGGTAGCAAATTTCTTACAGAATTGTTACTAGGCAAATGTATAAACTTTTCACAGCTATTATTTTATTATGTGGTTAAGTTTTTGTACCGTTTTT
Source organism: Homalodisca vitripennis (assembly GCF_021130785.1). Classification (NCBI taxonomy): domain Eukaryota; kingdom Metazoa; phylum Arthropoda; class Insecta; order Hemiptera; family Cicadellidae; genus Homalodisca; species Homalodisca vitripennis. The sequence goes on along the minus strand of NW_025776859.1, from coordinate 53,791 downwards.
GCGACGATGTGTTTTGCATCAGACTTTGCGCTAGTCTATTATTATTATTGCATATTTAGTTATATACAATCGTTATAAGAAATTATACGTCATTCTTCTGATTTTCCTTAGCATTAACTAAGTGAAACGGATTATAACAGAATATAATAAATACACTAAATAGACATTGTTTATACTCATTTAATCAAAAGTCATCATTTACATTATCTGTAGTAATCATTAGTACTTTTTTCTATTTGGTTAAACGGTGAACCGAAGCTGGGCTGTGGGGAGGGATTCAGTGGGTCAAGTAAGTCAATATTTGAGTGCCATTAGTCTCAAGTTTCTTACAGACAGCAATTGACCCGGGGAATAATTAGATGCTACAACTCACATTTTATCTTTAAGGTGAATGCCACAGAATGAAATATTTAAACATTTAATTTGGGTCATACAATTTTAGGTTTTTTTTACTTTTGAAAACCACCACTTTTTTCTTAAATGCTGAAAGCTTGGTTTTTGACAAATCGTAATATTGGTGATTTAACAAATGATTTGAACTGAATATTCAATAATTCTTAATTTCTTCAAATAGTACACTAAATTCGGTATTTATTTTATTATTTTTACCATTATTAAAATATTTTTGTTATTTTTCTTTGTAACTGGTATTAGCCATACCATATAATATATCAGATTTATTGTGAATATAGGTTAGTGAATGGCAACTTTCTCTATTGTATTGTGTATATATAATATATATATATAATATATATATATATATATATATATATATATATATATATATACTGTATGTATGTATACAGGTGTGTGTGCGTGAGTGCGCGCGCGCGCGCGCGCGCGCGCGTGTGTGTGTGTGTGTGTGTGTGTGTACCTTTTTCATTATATGCCTATGGACGATGCAAACGTCATGGAGAGCAGCTTGTTGGCTGAAATATTGTCTTTATTACGAAAGGACTCATTTTATTTTTATTTTTGTTATTTGTTTTGTTTTCGTGACGCTGAATAGCTACTGGTTTTTGGTCATTGTAGTTCCAAGAATATAAATTGTCATGTATTTGTTTGTAAATGGTGGAAAATAAAGTATTATTATTAATCAAAAAAGTTTAAAATCACTTGCCTTCACGTTGATGACGAATTACACACGTGGTGTCAGCATGTTAGCTTGAAATTGCAGTTGTAGTCACAAAAAGGAAGATTGAACAAAAGCAGTCCTGAATGAACAATCATTCTACGACTCAAGGACTCACCTAAATCAAAATCACAAGAGGATTTAAAATTTATTGAGACAATTTCAATCACGACATCGTGGTATACTCAAAAGAACATCACCATGACTTATGTCTGTATTAATCAGGTAAATAAAACATTATCATAGGTAAGTTAATTTAGTATTTTAAAATTTTACCTAATAATACCCTCAAAATAGATGAAAGGGTTAATTTATAACATACAAATTTGTTATGGACAAGGCGTGTGAGGTGGTAAACCGTTGGGATTTCAAAGGCTTCAAAGTTCAAGATAGAAAAAATACAATGCAAGCTAATTAAGTTATTACTATTCAAAGAATTTAGTTCCAAGAAAATCAAGGAAATAAACCACAAACTATTAACGAGCCAAAGGGTTGCAAAATATTTATACAAAATATTTAATCCACCTAATAACGGAACAAATTAAAATACTATGATGTCTGAGGAAGAGAGCTTGAATCTCTCGATGTTAGTAGCATAAGTGTCCACGCCATCTCTCCATGACACCCAGCAATATCGCGACCCTCTCTCAGATTTATCGTCCTGTTTTTGTTTGTCACAGGAAATTGTTAAAGTTCCGGCCACTTGATCTCTTATTGAAAGAAAAGGTATCGTTTCTCTTTCACACTTTCAGAAAATGTTTAATTTTATATTGCCAGTTCATTTTGTTAGGAACGTGTAACTGGAGGTGTTATTTACAAAAGTAGTACAAATATCTGTATTTTCAAGGAAAATCTTTTAGTTTTAGCTGCATTTTTTATATTTGTTATTGAAAATATTTATTTAGGTTGTTTTAACTTAACACTACATACGCTATAAAAAAAAATCTCCAAATGTATCCACTATTTTATTTATAGCATTAGTATTTATCTATATAATAAATATCAAGCTAAGTTGTCACTTTGCGAAATTTAGCTTTGCTTTGATGTCATAGGTAACTACGAGTGTAAGTTTCAAAATTAAATTTACTTTCTGTTTTCTGTTATTGAGAGGTACTTATATGGAAGCTAATATATACTATTAATCATGACACGTTAAAATTCATGTAAATACCTGGAATGTCAAATATATAACAAACCTACACTAAATATTTATGTTTTACAAAATAATTTGCTTCGTTCAGGAAATTTGGTTACGCATGTATATTGTGATTTTTAGTGTAAGTAATAAAATGTAGTAGATAGTAATATTACGAGATATTAAGATAATTACAAAAACGTTATACTGTTAAAAACCGTTATTTTTATAATAAATAAAATAATTATTCTAAGTTATAAATGGTCTTCTCATATACTGCGCAAAGTTAATAGTTCAATGTTTGTTTTGGCCCATTAATAGGACAGTTGGTTTGGAAATTCTCACAAAGGTAAGGTTTCAGCTACATTAAAGACAATTTTGCTGAATACCCAATATATTCTAGTTTAGAGACCTTCAAATTTTTATCAGTCCTACATATCTGACGCAGCCTGATATCTGAGAGGATAAGAATATTTGAGGTATCTCCCCCGAACATGTAGGATTGAATGCCACGAGACTTTTAGAGAGCTAAATGATGCCTTTGTTAATCGGAAAGTTTTTTATAATTTGAATTTTATCATAGAGTCATAAGAGTTTTGAAGATTTATAAGGGTTTGAAGATTTTTATGATTTAATGAACGTTTGGGGGTGACTTGCTTTCCATATACAGGAATGTTATTAAACCATTGTTCATGACCATAAGTTTTTACAAGTTTAATAAAAGTAGAAAGCAAAACCGATGTACTTAAAAGTCCTTCCTTTTTTTCTGATGTTCTCTTAATTTGGGTCAATGATAGTAAAGACGTTTTCTTTATATCTATATATAAAAATGTAGATTTTTTTAAACCTAACATTATTTATTTACCTAATAACAATAAGTATGCGTGTTGCCTTAAGCAATGTCCAATGTTCACTGTAATTAACTGACCTCAGGTTGCCTGGAAACTGTCCACCAACCATGTAATTGTTTCGTGTGATGTTCCAATTGGACCAACAGCTCCAGGGTGTTGATAAAACAAAAGTAAAAATCCTGATGTAATCCATCATGAGCATATGCGAGGAGATATTAATTATTCTACAACAAGGTGGTATATAGAAATGAAGCTAATTGCAAAATTTCAAGTCTATGTGTCAGTTCGATTTTGAGGTATACTGCTGACAGACTGACAGAAATTACATATTTCCAATCCCTCGAGTGAAAGAACCAGCCCCTCAAAAATTTTACTGGAAAATTTATATATTTGGCTGACGATTATTATTTGAGCTATTGAAAGTATGCCAATATTGAAAATGAAAATGGGTTATTCATGGGCATTTATATGGATAGTTGAACAATTGCAATGAGTTGGAAAATAATAAAGCTCACGTCGTTTTTGGTGCACAATCTTAATATTGTACCTCTTCCTTCCGTCAGTAGTTTTACTTAACGCTTATTTCAAAGTTTTGAGTAGCGTTTGAAATATTTTGTCATTATATTAGGTGGTTAATTCGGTGTGGTAACCTACCTGTCAGAACGTGAAATGTTTACATGTTTGCTTATTTCTATATTTTCAAATTTACGGGAACAGTGAGGCCAAGTATGCAATATCACATAATATTGTAAAAATATATAATTATTAATAATTTTACTAAAATTAAGTTCCCATACGTTCTGAGTTATTTAACGTAAACTATTCTTGTACAGAAGTTTAATTTTAAATTCTACTAAACAATGTTAAAAATTGGTACTAAAACGTGCAACCCTGCCAATATTCGGCCCAAAATAAGCGTTATATGTACTTGTAAACGCGAATAGCAATAAGTGTTTTATTTTATTTTGTACAGACACAACAATGCTTTTTCAGTGAGCCATGTAAAAGGTAATTCCAATTTTTATCTCTCAGTCAGCTTCAATTCAAACGGAATCAAGTTGGCTCGGGTGATATTAACCCGTATGAATAATTCAAGGATTAGTTGACAGCCTCAGATCAGGACTCTAAGCTGCTCTGAGAATCTAACAAGGGAGAAGGAAAGTTAATACTGCTGGATACTTACCACGTTATAAATATGTAACAGTTTTCTTGTGAGCGACTAGAAATGAATCCTTACATCTATAAACAACATTCCCTAACTCATTTCATATGTACTGTGTTGTGGTTGCCAAATTAAAACTGTGGTATATAATCCTAAATCAATCGATAGACACACTGTATTTAATTTATGAATTACTTAAACCTATATTTAAAAATATCTGAAAAATTTAGTGCTGAGTATGCATCACCAAATACTGACATTCTGTTTAAACACTGTTATAACAATTACAATGGTATTCTTGGTATTTTTACATTTCGATTTAATCTATTTGCTTTTAAGTTTATTTATCTTGTGATTTTCTTATTCACATCATGTTAAGACCAATGTAAAGTTGTTAACTACTTATCAGTAAAATATTGTGGAATTATATGAACCAAGAAGGACTATTTTTTCTATTATTTCACAAAAGAAAACTCACAATTATCCAATAATGTTTGTATTTTTCACGAGGCCTTTCGACATCGAAGATGCCATCATCAGGTGTGAATCAACAATTTAAAAACAAAATATCAGCTGAGTAAAACTAACAAGATTTATATGGTTAAAATTAAAATAAAATGATATAAATATTAGTATATGTATAAAAGTTTGGGTCAAAAAAATTTAGTTATATTTTAAAGGAATGGTGAATTTTGAATCGGTCCAAAATCATTGTTTAAAATTTTATCTTTGTGTTTTGTTATGTATAATGTTTCATATGCGTCGATTTCTTCTTGTTTGTGGACTTGTTTTAATAATGTAAAGTTTTTAAAGGTGTGGTTTGTTTCAAAAGCATGTTTGGCAATAGAAGATTTATCAGTTTGTCCATATTTATAATATCTTTCGTGTTCTTTAAATTTTTTTTTAATGGTTCTTTTTGTTTGGCCAATATAAATTTTATCACAATTTACAATAGCATCTTCGATGTCGAAAGGCCTCGTGAAAAAATACAAAAACTATTGGATAATTGTGAGTTTTCTTTTGTGAAATAATAGAAAATTTATATTCCAATAAGAAGAGCTCCTCCTCCTTCATTGCAAGAAGGACTAGATTATTATTGTAAAAAATGAGGCTTCATGCAAATTCCAAGTCTGTAGTTCAGCTCGTTCTTCATAGCGTGCGGACGGACAGATAGAAGGACAGATAGCCATTCAGAATATTTTTTCAGCCTGTAAGAAAATTATTGTATGAAGTTTTATAGCTAAGTAAAAAAGTAATAGAATTTGGAAGAATATTGAATTTATTATATATAATTGTTTGTCATTTCCAAGTAGATTCCTCCAAAAATATTATCCTTTGTAAAAGTTTTCAATAAATTCAATAACGCTTTCCAAAATTTAACTCAACTTTCATTTTACAGAAGTTTAACGTAAGAAATATACTACTGATCGTATTGAAAACTGCAAAATCTTATTCTATAAGTATGGATTCTCTAATATGAAGTATACTTTTCTAAACTTCTGTAAATTGGTCGTTAATGTGATTCTAATAAGTGATGCAACCACACAGTAATACTAAAAAATACATTACTTATTTCCAAAGAGAGAATCGGGGTTTTACATACCAACATTCCACATGAGAACAAAGGTTTACTCTTACTCTGCCTGTGTGGAGGTTAAAGTTTCTTTCTGCCTGAACTTATATTTGACTTCAAACTCGACGTTGCAGTAAATAAAGTTTTCGGAAGACACCGTCAATAGTAGGAACACTTTATTTGAATATACATTTTAATATCTTTTAGTTATCTTAAAACTATGATACATAATATATTACTAATTAGTCCAATACATTTTAATACTAGTTCATACTTTTAATTATAGAAGAGAGCATGAGAGTTCACTATGCTTACGTTTGTACATAATCAGCTATTAATAATTTAAATGCAACATTTTTTGTGAAAACTCTGTCTCATTAATATTTAAAAAACATAGTATTATAGATTTAAATCTGAAAATTAAGGAATAATAAAATGGGGTAATGATTACAGTTTCTTGTGATTGTTATTTAGAATTTCTGTTTTTTTATACAATCTTAATTAAGCAACATTACAACAAAAACAGCTTTTTACTTTTGTTTATTTTCTAGTATTTAACGATTTCTTAAAATATTCCGCCACATTTTTGAACACACACTGTAGTAAATAACTAAACATAATTTAATTTGCAAACATTCGCTCTAACTCAATTTCAGGAACCCGGCCCTCAAACCACTTTATACAGTAATTCAGTTGGTGTGAATATGCATCATCAGTGAATAGATTTTGAATGTATGGAAAGCTTTACTGCAATATATAACCACTGTTATATAGCAGAAATCTTTCTAAGACAGTCAGTACATTGTATAGCTACATCATAAGTATTTTATAAATTATTTAAGCAAGCCTTTTGTACATGCCTCTACTCGAAAATATGCCATATTATTATTAATCTGTCGTAATAATACTTCATAATAAGCTACAAGGTCAAGTTTGAAATAAAATTGTACATCACAATGAAATTAGATGCTATAGAATAAATTTTGAATGTATGGAAAGCTTTACTGCAAATATATAACCACCGTTATATAGCAGAAATCTTTCTAAGACAGTCAGTACATTGTATAGCTACATCATAAGTATTTTATAAATTATTTAAGCAAGCCTTTTGTACATGCCTCTACTCGAAAATATGCCATATTATTATTAATCTGTCGTAATAATACTTCATAATAAGCTACAAGGTCAAGTTTGAAATAAATTGTACATCACAATGAAATTAGATGCTAATAACTACGTCATAATGAGGCTATTACTTGTACATATGTACTTTGCGCCTCTAATACAAGGGAAGCGTTACCGTTATCTGTGTTAATTGTTGTAGATAGCGGAGCTGTTCACCTCATCGACTACAACCTAATGCGTTTCCGATGCAAGTGGTGTAGGGGAGTGCACTAGCAGTCGGCTTTATATAGGTGAAGACAAGAGGGTGTTCATCCCGTTAATGGACTGTAGTTACAGCTTATGTATTTACGGAGTCAATGAAAGTTTTATTAGCAATAAACATTATATCAGGGAACACAAGAGGTTGTTCTTCTAGTTAATTAGAATATAATTACAGGTGATTATGTATTTATTTAGTCAAGAAAATTAACTGTAGAACAATAGATGTACTAAATACCAGAGTCGTAATCAAACCTTAAGTACCAAATAAGGTAACTTTCCTTCAAATTTAAATTTTACAGGTTTCCTTTGTAGATCAATATTTTCAGTATGTTTCTTCAAATGTTTATCATGTTAAAAATGTCAAATAAAAAATATTAACCTAAATATTTTGAACCCCTACCGAACCAATTTAAAATTTATATAAATAATCTTTACAGATAGTCCGCACTTTGATAAAATAAAATAGTTCCAACCCAGTACATCCAGTATTGCGTTAAAATTTGTAATAATAGGAATTAAAGCTTAGCTTAAATTCCAAATTTTGTATGTTTTTCTCATTATATTTACATAAATTTAAGTGATAAAAAGGTATTATACACGAGTAAACAAATCAAAAGTTGTCAATAATTAATACATGATTTGATGTATAATCTTGTAAGCATAGGGTATTTTTAAAAGTACCATCAAATCTTATTTCTTATAACTTTTCTGTAATCACTGTAGATCACGAAGTAATCCTGATAATTACATGTCAAATTATACTTCTTAACCTAGAATGTAAGCAAATATTATTTATACAGTGATTGATCAGTGGTTGTAATTGCAATTATCAAGGGCAAAGTTACTATCTAACTTTTTCTATAGATTTTAAGATCATAGTAATACCTACATAGGATTCTTTTTTGGACTGAAGTAGATTTCGCAAACCTATATATATATATATATATATATATATATATATATGTATTGTGTTCGTGCGTATGTGACTGAACTCCTCTTAAACGACTGAACCGATTTTTATGAAATCTTTTTGTGTGTGCTGAAGAGGATTCGAGAATTCGAAACTTTCATGCTTGCTTAGATACTTTACTTATCAACGGATGAGTTTAAAACTGAAAGCATGTTACATTATAAAGCCTTTAGCAAAAAACCTACAGTTGTATATCCACGTGACTACATAACCCATGCAAATCTAATACAGTATAAAGCTTCGTAAAAACGCCTCACTGTACAAGCGAAATATGGTCTAGTCTTAAAATTCCGGATTTTTTTGGGGAACTTTCCAAAATCCGTTTGGTTTATTGCAATTTAGCTAAATTCTTGCTTGCCGAACCACATCTACATAGAGGCTTAAAACTCAGTAACTAAGAAATAGAGGGGATATTTGCTGGATTATTATAGTTCAATAGATTACCCAAATTTAAACGTTTATTATAATAATGAAATACCATTATTTTAAATAATTTATTAGTTTAATTTGTTTAAAATGTTTTCTGTTAAGCAATTTTCTGTCTATGGCTTACATCTGAGATAATTGAGCAACGAAATAGCTACAGGTGCAATTGGAATTAGCTATAACCAACAATCATGAGCAATAAGCAATAACCTGAGTAATAAGCAATACTATAAAAATGTACTTGAATATGAATTTATAATTCAATGTCCCCACCCATCCTTATCGTGGTAGTATCAAGAAAACACACTTGTTACGTACTTCTTGCTGGTTCACTGACTCCCTGGTTTTATTTTCCTGGAACCAAAGACAAAATGTTTTTCTTATTCCCCGGTTACAATGGAATCGAAGAAGTAAAGCGAACTAATGGTATTATTTCCTTTTTTAGAATTCTTGATACTTCCAGAAATATATTTTTACTGCTTGCTACACGGAATTGTGGAAAGTTTTGTTTTGGATTCCAAACGCTGTGATTAGGTATCAACATTAATTTTCAGACAATATGAACATGACAATTATTACATGCATGTGGCTTTGCATGTAATACATGTTTTATACATGTTGCTGTAAAAAATATATAACAAAATACTAGCATTTTCATATTTTTACAGAAGAGCTGTTTAAAGGTTTAATGTGTGAATTTTCAATGAATACTTCCTTAAAATTCAAAATATATTTATGTCTAATGAAAAATTAGTGTATAATGGCCCAATTATTTGTTTTAAATAATAATGTTTAGATTTCTAATATCAGTTTTCTCTGCTCCCCATTATAAAGTGAATAGGCCATTACGATTTGGATGGACTAAGTTAAATGTGTAGTTATGTTACTTGATTTTATAATTGAAATAATGACTGTAATCATTCATCTTTCATATTGTATACAGGTTCAAATACATATTAGCTACAGTGGAATTTATATCTGTATATTGCATAAGCGTTTAAAAACTGAGAGAATAATTATATAATAATTTTTTACGAAACTTAATTACTAAGAAAGGATTAAGAATAAAGTAATAATTTACTCAAAATAACAACTTATAATAATGTAAATATTGTTATTTAAACAGTAACCAAAAATAGTATGCATAAATATTACAAATTTATATAATTTTACAATAAAGTTAAGTATTTTTGTATTACAATGAGATTTGTTTATTATTAAACTATAACATGTTCAGTAAAACATTCGATGTAAAATATTAGGTAATAGGAAGAACTATTTTATATTTTGAAATATTATTAAAAGTTATTTTGAAAACAGATCATAAACATGTTCATTAAATTTACAAGTGTTTTAAATGTTATGTAAGACTAGCTGTTACCCGTGGCTTCGTACAAAATTTTCTTCTGGAAAACAGGGACAGTATGGGTATATTTCCTTCAAATGACCTGAGTCCTGAGATTCATTATTTTCCTACCTCTCGTCTGTTTCATATTAAAAATTAAAAATCAGAGGTTTGGAAGTCAAAGAGAGAAAATAGTTCTTTTGTAAGGACATGTGAAATAAGCCAACTAATTCTCCAACGCTTCGTTATATCTTATAAAATAACTCTAACTATTCAGTAACAATTGAATTATTTCTACCAATATATTAAATACTAAAATATAAAACCTAATTAACACCACTACGACGTAATACATCATCATTATTGATAAATCCATCGATTTATATGCAATTTCGAGATTGCAAATAAGAAGTTATTTAACTTTAAATTTAGATTGCGCCAATGATCAATAGTCCATCTAATACAATAGAAATGCTATTTACACACTGTTATAACAACTACCTTATTGTATAAAGCTGTGAATGTTTGCACATATCGTAATGTTTTTGTGACCACGATAACCAATATTTTACCTAATAAATTCGTGCCAAATTTGGTACGTAAAAATAATTGTTCTTTCATTATTTAAGTTTGTTAACCAGTCATAACTAATAAGTCTTTTCCAGATACCAGCCTTTCTAAGTTTGGAAAAGTTAATAATATAAATCAATTACTCGCCTTCTGTTTGCTAGAGGATACGCCCCAGCCTCAAGAGATCGGTGTTAACATATTCGGGGATAAGATGATTTGTCATAAATTGAATTTGGAGACGTGGTTAGGTTACAAGTATATTAACATGCAACATTGTCAAACATACTGTCGAATTTCAATTTTTATTTTTAAAATCCCATAACTGCCCTTGTTCAAACATTAGGCCTTAAATGATGCTTTTTCGGTCAATCAGTTTGACTTCGGTCAAAGCATTGAAACGCAGAATATTTTTTTATGTTATTTTGAATGGCTCAAAATCGCTTTGTGCTTATACAATTGGTTAATCACAAACTTTTTTTTGTATATTTTTCAATTTAAGGTAAGGCCTTTGATATGGTCGGCTGCAAAGAAAAACCTTATATTTTGAAAAAAAAAAAACCTGTTTTTTGCAATTAAACCGTGTAATGCCCCCCTCCACAGCTAAGGTTGGAGTCAGGTTTGGTTTTGATTTTGAGGAAGTTTAGACAAATTTTAGTCTGTTCAGAATTTTACAGTGTTTTTAAATTATAATTCAATACGTAAAACAGTAATACACTAACATCGGAACTCAGACATAAATATTAGTTCATATATTAACTGCAGTTTACATCATATGTAAGTGCTTTGTATAATCCAAACATAATATTGACTATTTTAATAATACATATTAGGTGATGAATTTACTGCGTTAACCTATCTGTCGGTACAGAAATTTTTGAATGTTTGCTTCTGCCTATTTTTTAAATAATACAGGAACAGTGTGAACAAGTATTTAATATTAACAGATGTTATAAAAACGTATAATTATTTAAAATTTAAACATAATAAAGTTCCGATATCTACTTTTTATTTAACATAGCGTTTTTCTTGGGCAGAACTGTATTTTGAATTTTACCAAGGAATGTGGAAAATAAATAATTTCTAATAAATAAATTTTCTAAAATGTGTATCGATTCACTTACCCGACACAAACTATATTGGGTCCAATTATAACAATATATCTACTTGGATAAAAGCGAGTAGTTATATGGGTTTTATTATTTTGTATGGACACAATATTTCATTCTAAGTGAACTATGTAAAAGGTAATCCCCATTTTTGTCTCTCAGTCAGCTCCAATTCAAACGGAAACAAGTTGGCTCGGGCGATATTAACCCGTATGAATAAACTCAAGCAACAGTTGTCAGCCTCAGATCAGGACTCTAAGCTGCTCTGATAATCTAAAAAGGGAGAAGGGAAATTAATACTTCTGGATACTTACCACGTTATAAATATGCATCAGTGTCTTTGTGGGTGACTAGGAAGCAATAATCCTCACTTATATAAACAACAGTTCCTATCAAATTCATGGATTCTTTGTTATAGTTGCAAATTAAAAATTAAGTAGAAAATTTCAAATCAATCGATAGACACGTTTTATGTAATATGTTAGTTACGTTAAACCTGGTTTTGAAAAACTGTCGTGCTGAGTGTACATCATCAAATACTAACATTAGGATGAAGCGCTACTAAAAAATTGTTATTACAATTATAATGCCATTCTTTATAATTTTAATGCAATATTTAAATTCTGATCTACATAATTTTTTCTCTTTACGAAACGAAGCAAGGAATACACCTCACCACTTGTGAAAGGCTTTACGGAGTTTTCCTCACAGTTTAAAGCCTATAGCTCGTTTTATCAGACTACTATATACAGTTATTTCAACATGAATATTTTTATATGATGACTGACTTTGCTTTTGAATCTAGTTATCTTGTGATTTTCACAATACCCATAAGACCGATGTAAAAATGTTAGCCAATGCTCAACCGAATCCCCAGTGATATACACCATCTCATAACGACGATTCTTGTAAACAAATTAGGCCGTATGCAAAAATTTAAAAGCCTACATGTCAGTTTCGTTTTTGGGATATCATGCGTACCATTAAATGAATTGACATACAGACAGAGAGAATAAACATTTTCCACAGTATCGATTTATATGCTTCGCTAATGCTCAGCCAATTATGATGAGACATACTTATATGAAGTATTGTACGAAAGTGTTTTAGCCATGTAAAAAGTAATAGAAATCTATGGACCGGATTATAGATTTTTAATATAAGATTTATGTTGTTCCAGATTGTGTATAAATACAAAACTTTGTGCTTCATTCAAGATTTGAATTAACTCAATTTCACTTTTCCAAACATCCACTCGATATTTGGTTTTCAGAAGTTCGTACGTGAACACTTTTTTCAAGTTGTATAGAATACGTATAGACTATCTAATATAAAGTATAAGTTTAAAAATAACTTTTTTTAAAAATCAATAAATTGTTTTTAATGAGTAATAAAATCATGCAGAAATACTAAAGAGGCTTGTTCCAAGTAGAGAATTAGGGTTTTACGTACCGACATGCCGCATGAGAAAAAATGACTTTCTCTGTCTGTATGTAGTTTAAAAGTTTCTTCCTTTCATAACTTATATTTGACTTCAAACTCGGCGTTGCAGCACGCAAAGATTGCGGAAGACACCTTCAATAGTAAGATAAATTTATCTCAATATAACTACACATTTCTTTAAGTCATCTTTCAAATATGTTTAATATTCCAAATAATATGATAACTAACTATTCCAATTCAATTATAATTCGTCCCAAGCAGATTATGTCCAACTATTAATATTCGACATGTAATTTCGTTTGTGAAATCACAATATTATTAGGCTTTTAAAGATATAAAATCTAAAAACGTTTGGAATCATATAATTGGGTAACGATTCCACTTTTATTCTTAATTGTTGTTTATAAATCATTGGGTTCGCCACGTTAAAACTATGCGATAGACACTAAACAAAACGTCTATTTAAAATTATTTTCAAGTATTTAAGCATGTCTCAATATATTATGCCACACTTTTGAACACACTGCATAACATATAAGTAAATACAATTTGATTTGCAGCCATTAACTGTAACTCAAAAATGCAAACAAAAAATGTACTACTTAAATTAAATTATACAATAATTAAAGTAGGTGTAATTATAAATGAAGTTCAGTGAATTTATATAGTAAATGTTTTGGAAGATTGTCTGTATACACGTATATAACCGCCTATAACCACGGCAGGAAACTTTCTATGACAGTCAGTACATTGTATAACTACATTACAAGTATTGTAGAAACTGTAATCATATAAGCCTTATGTTGTAGTTAATTTCTTTTTAACATTATGCCTTTTAAATATTAATTTGCTGCTCGAGAGGTCTATTAATACGATATAATAAGTTATACAATTACACATTAACTAAATAATTTACCAAAATGTTATACGATGCTAGTAAAATCTCATAATGAGGCTACTACATGTACAAATGTAATTTGCCCCTCTACTACAAGGGAAGTGTTACCGTTATCTGCGTTAATTGTTGTAGAGAGAGGAGCTGTTCACCTCATCGACTAAAACCTAATGCGTTTTCCGATGCAAGTGGTGTACGGGAGTGCATTAGCAGTCGGCTTTATATCGGTGAAGACAAGAGGTGTTCATCCAGTAATGGACTCTAGTTAAAGGTGCTTATGTATTTACTGAGTCAATTAAAGTAACTGTGGAACAATGCATGTACTAAATACTACAGTCATTATCGAACCCTAAGTACTAAGTTAGTTTTGTTTTCTTAAATTTAAATTTACAGGTATTCTACGTATAGCAATATTTTAGAATGTTTATTCAAATAGTTTACGATATTAAAAAGGTCAAATAAATATTAATTTAAGTATTTTGACCCATGGCGAGCGCATTTAAATAAGGGACACGCCGTTAGGGCCGCTCTTTGTCAAAAGAAAATAGTGTGAACCCTGCACTTTTTATTATTAAGGAAATAACTTTAGCATAAAATCCCGTCTTCAATGATTTTTCTTATTTGCTTATATTTTAACATAATCATTATGTGTTAAAGATATATTTATTCATTAAAAAGTCATATTCTTTTTAGAAATTCACTAAATATATTACAATGTAGAAATATTGACAGTAAAATGGAAATATCTTAAGTAATAATGGTTTTCCATTTAAAGGAGAGCGCAAATCAAACCCCAATGCCTTACCTATTCCAAATTTAGTTCATTTACTAAAGTTCAGCATAGATTAATTGGTTTGCGACGATGTTGGAATAAGAAGTTATGTTGTTGTTATTTTTATCATGCTTTCACTGTATAAATACCAAAAAATTTAAATTGTGGTTAAATGAACTGAAAATTTGGTTGTACTGTCACAATATAATAAGAAACACTTATAACATATAACGGTTCTTTAATTTCCTATTGCTCAACTTTATTACTCAAATGGGATATGTGGTGCTTTAAAGACCAGTGGGGCGTATCCTGAAAGGAGTTTAGAAATATAATTAGGTCCATATTCAATCAAAGGACCTTAGAATGTTCACGTAAACATTCAGTCCAGTTGAATGAGTAGATTTTGCTAAAAAAAACAAATAAACAAAAGCACTTTCGAATTGATAGAATGATTGAGATTATAATATGCAAATATCTTTCTCTGTTATATTTACTGAGTCTTCAGGTACTACCGAAAGGTAGTGTTTGGAGGCCAATTAAGGATTAAGGGAAACTCCAATATAACAACCGGTTTTAGAACGTGAACTTGGAAAAATTGTTCCGGTAGTGACGACTTCCAACTTTATTTTGTTTAACTACACAAAAACAGAACTTATCAGCAGCAGCTTTAAGAAGATTACGATTGCGTTGTACCGTTATTATAGCACATATATTTTAAATTTATATGGAGCAAAATACTTTATAAATTAAACAACTTTTCGGAAATACTTGCTTTATTCCGAAATTTAAGTTCACCTAAAAGTTTACAAAGTTTACAAACTTTTGATTTAATTTATTTTTCTTCAAGTGTCACTCAATCGAAAAAATCTAATTAAGAGTCTGATTAAAAGGTATTAAAATTAAACTAAAAATGTATACTTCTCCAAAAAATGGTTTAAATTAACAAAACAAAATAAAAAGTTCTCTTCTCAAAATACTCAAAATTAATATAACACAAAACTTGATATTTACTTTATAACCAAAATTTAATTCACAATACTTCAAAAATTGAATTAAATTTTCAGACTTCAGAAGATGGGAAACTTTAGAAATTTTAATTACAGTATTATAAAATAAAAGATATTAACTATACGCTGGTACGGGACTTACTACTTTGAAGATTACGGAGGCAGATCGGAAAATAAAACGCACTAAAAATTTAAATACTTGAAATTGAATTTACCCGCGATAAATAATTACTCTAAATCCCAAACTATTGGGTTAGAGAAAGAAATTCAGCATCTAACTCGACCGGTACACCTTCTCTTTGAATCGCCAAGACTGGACTGACTGCTTCTCTCTCTCCAGGCTTGCCGGGTCGGAAACGTAGACCGATCAGCTGATTACCGGTCCCACTAAACAAACAATGTCCACGCACCGCGTCTAGTTAACAGGAGCCTACTTCCTACCGCGATTTCAGCATAAAGAATTAGAACTATGGTACAGCGTAATAATCGGGTTAAGAAGTCCTAAACTGTACTAGAATAGCATGAGTTCGGTAGTAATATGGTTATATAACCCTACGGTTTTTGTAAAGTATTTATATTTATGATATATATATATATATATATTATATATATATATATATATACATATATATATTATATTGTATTACACACGCACACACACATTGCATTTTACATATATTTATAATGCAATATAATTTTATTAATTAACTCATTACGTTTGTTAGTTAAACAATTTACAACACAACTAGCATTGAAAGCCAAATAAAACATCTTTTATCCTCAAGATGAATTAAGTTTAACTATCAAATCTGTTTGTCACCCAATCGCCATTCACCAGTAGTGATATTGTTCACCATAATCAAGTGCATAGTACCAGTCAGTTTGTGTTTACGTAGTTCACTTCGAGTAAACAGTACAGTATTTGGTTATGTCCCTATACTTCTTATATATACCTTTATTTTTATGATTCAGGATTTGGAATAAAGACTTGATAATCATTATAACGCTAACCTCAAATCTTTAGTACATATAAAAAGATTTAATAGATAATTGTTATTATTTTTTCCTATAGTCTAATGGACCTTTTCTCATAAATATATATAATGGTGTAAGAGGGAAGCCAGTAATTGTATATAGATTTAACTGGACACTTTAGATAAGGAAAAGAGTATCTACTTGCTACTTGAAAAGAGTATCTGCGGTTCTACTTGCTGTTACCTCACCCGATATCTGCTGCTGACGTTATTTAATCTATCTCTGTACTGAATACCTTATTTAGATAAAGTTATAGAATAAAAACTTTTCAGTGTTTCTGCACTGTAAAAATTAAAACAAAAACTGTCTGAAATTAATGTTAACTAAAGTACTTTTAACGTTTACACTTATTACAATGTTATATTTCGTTTTTTATTTGTATCTTATTTGTGTTTTATCATATGTTAAAATAAATGTTGTCTTATAAAAAAATAAAGTTTCTGAAAATTATTTTAAGTTAGAAGCTTTCATTAAAAGCCGATTTAGTTCACACTGTTTTGGAATGTGTCAATTGAAAAATTCTACGTGAAAATAGTGTCAACCTAAAAAAGCGTGATTTATGGGTAATAAATCAAATTTACTAAAATTTTAGTATTTAATAAAGTTTGATTCTGCTTTTAAAGCAGCTGTAAAAAAAACTGTAGGAATAAATTGTGTTTTGTTCTAACTAAGGAAAGGGTTTTTTAACAAACCCAACTGTATATCGAATGAAAATTCAATTAATACGTCATATATAAGAAAGATATTTCTACGGATTAGTTAACTAATATTTAAAAAATATTACGATAAAGCACGTAATACTATTTTAAATGTTTTAAATATTATTTACAACAACCTACTGATGCATTTTCCTGTAGCGTAATAGACTTCAGGAAGGGTGTGAAGACTTGTATTGCTAATTTGTAGTAGCCACCAGTTCAGTAATGACTACAATTTTATATCCCAATATTATTTCATCTTCCTGAGCCAGACTTATTGGCATTTATAAACTATGAAATTAAAATGACTGGGATTCTACAAAGGTAAATCGATAAAAATTCTCCGGAAGCAACTTTCAGTTTATTAATTAGAATACTTTACACTTTATCGCATACAATAACGCCCCTCCCGACCTTGACGAGACCGTTTAGAGGAGAATAACATAACATAAAGGTAAGTTTAACCGAACAAACTATGTAACTCATTTTATAAAATAAAATAAAAATTACTATATCCATGCACATATACAATTGAAATAAAATGTCCTAGTTTGCAACAAGTAAAACGGTACTAAAAACACCTTCTTCTAGTGGTGGTCGGTTTTTCTACGGACCTTAGTTGCCTTAGCGGAATTCACGTCCAATCATGTCTTCCAGGATAGATTTGGTTAATCCGACGGTTGTTTGATCCAAGGGCGGTTAGGAATTAGACTGCTGTGCCTCGTATCTGTGGTAATAACAGGCCAGAAAATTTATGGATTCGATAAAGTGTCTATTTACACCTTTCCTTCATTATAAGATGAGGGTATTTCTGAACATAAACTTAGAGTGTAGTTAGGAATATCCCCACACACTTCCCATTTCATTTCGATATACCAAGCCCTGATTCATTCCAAACACCACTTAAAATACCCATAAAACCTAGTTCGCCAGAGGCAATCATACACGCAGATTATACTACAGCGATTAGCAAATTCGCTTGACATATAAGGCTGTTAACCATGAACAATTACATAACCTAAACCTAAAATATGACTGCTTCTTTTATAAATTGCAAAGGGCACCATAATTTACTTCTCAAAAGGTAAGGACTCTGACATTAGGATAATTGCACACTGGGATAAAGTAGAAAAATCCGAGTTTCACGTGTACATTTACACAATTTCCACACGCCTACCTCAAGGATACCAAAACACTGTTATTTGAAACTTAGAGCAGAAATGTATCTAAAAACCGTTTAGATTGGAACTATAAACGAAAAGAAACGTGAAGAAATAGGTATGATGTATTCGTCGTTTTCACAGATGGAATATTATGTTATAAATATTCAAGTAAAGACTATGCTTTACAATGGTAAGAAATTCATTTTTATTTTCATTTATAAGATCTCATAAATTTATAATTTACATTTTTATTGAAATTTATGTATTCAAATTAAAAGTGCATGAAGGAAACTTAGAGCAAAACGGCTCCATAGAAATTACCAAATAGTTAACTGCAAAACATTATAGAATGTACCAATAACAGATTCAACTCTGAGCTTTTAATATATATGTTTTTGCTATAGATTAATATGTTGTCCTTTTTTATGTTGAAACCCTTGGTAATAAGTTCTATTAACAAATCTCATAAAAAATCTGTTGTGCTCTAGAGGAAACTTACAGCATTACAGAGTCCAATAAAGTTCGTGTTAAGTCGATATTGACAGGCAGCCTTAGATAGGTTTTGGACACGTAGGAAATGTTGTCTGCGGTGATCGTATTACACTTCGTTATTTTCTTTATATATTTTCTAAAAAATTTTTAACGTTTTTATTTAACTTTGAAAAAAATAGTATAATTTTCAAAGACTCGTGACTAGCATAATCATTCTTCTAAATTCCATGTATCATTTGATTTTCAAGAATTGGTCTAAAGCATTTCCTTATTACTGAATAAAATGTAGGTATCCATTTTATTTTGAACTTTTTTCTTGTTAATAAAATATGTGAACTAAATGTGCGATCTAATTGTAGTAGATAAATCTTTTTCATTTGAATTGATAGTTACGGTGTATGGATTTTGCTTCTAGAAACAATTATTTATGTTATTACCACCAAATATATAATTCAATACTTAAGTAAAATGTACACTGGAATTTAAATAAATCCTAGTCTAAGATATAATGGTTCACTAAGCATTATACGCAACGTACATGAGTATGTTCCATATTCCAACTAAATGTTTAAATACTACCGGTTATAATCTGTAATTTAATTTCAGCATCCTAGAAAGGTCCAGACATAAATTTAAGTTCTGAAATTCCTTTTGTATATTTCTTAAACTTTTAATTTGTTAACTAAAACTTTTTTGAGATTAAAATATTTTTCTCATAACTTGTATTTTTTATTCTTAAAATAGATTGAAACCTAATACTAAATAAGAATAGTATATCATAATGAATCTCTATTTTAATTTTAACACTGGTTTCTTTTGTAGCTTGTTATTTACTAATTAATTACTGATTGGAATGTTCCTTATATTATGTCCCTTAATCATCATAAACATTATATTAATGTTTTATACATTTTTAGAAGTATACAGTTTTCCTTGGGTTTATACAATATAAGGATTCAAATGACCCGGCAGAGGGATACGAGATGTTTAAAGCGTATTCTTCACTAAAACGTCGTTGATGATATTGTGGAGTGAGGTTTAGGACGAAGGAAGGCTGTTTCTTTAAGGGTGAATTCTTCACTTTTGAAATGGTTTACATGCAACCAATGTCTATATTCCTTGGAGTAGAGGTTTGGAAAATAATTATATAATCGGCATCTTATATATATTAAAAAAACAATTCTCCACTAATTGGACAGCTTTTTTCCAAATTCTTTGAATTCCATTAAATCCCATATCGCTGAATCTATAACTCTATATTATTAATTCTAAATTTAATATTCATATTTCAATAACTGAGAGGAATACACAATTATTCATCCATTTATGAATAAAAATTAATTTGAATATTTATGTTTAATTTGAATCAGCTATTTAAATGATCATAGTTTTTTCTGATTGGAATTCTACAAAAAAACCGGTAAATTCAAATAATTAGGTTTTTAAAGCCTATATAACTTATCTAAGATCCAAGGAAGACTTGGCCTCATTTTGAAGACACCTTTTCTATAGGTTTACATTTCCATATCCAGTATATTGCTAAACTTCAGACCACAGTTAATGGTTTTCATTATGGAAATTGTCTCATTGTGTTGATTTCGCAAAGAATTTTATCTTACACATTGCTTCGCTCTTGAAAGCTTCTTTAATTTAGATCCAAAAATTTCTGACTTTGGGTTTTACAATCACAATATTAACTTTAGCCAAGGGATTCAGCAGTTTGTCCGTATAAATTCATGTTGCGACGAGTGGGTCAGACGCAATAGAGGCGCCGTCGTATCGCATTAGCTGAGTCCTTATCTTATTGTCCAGTTATATGTGATTCAATCTCGTTGATATATTTTATTTGTTGCTTCACATTATCTTCTTACTTCTCAGAATTCTCCAAAAACAACGGAATTGTGGCATCTTTTTTCCGCCTTATTAACTAGATTTATGTTTTGGTGTATATTTTACTGTAGTATCTAATAAAATACCAGATATGGTTATTGCTATACAATAATAAACCCTTTAACACTTTTTATATATGTCTATTGTACAATGTACTTGTAGGTTAAATGTAAATGAAGTAAATAAATAATTGAAAGCAAGTTGTCATATGTTTCAACTACCTTGGTGGCTAAAGGTTCAATATTGTTGTCGATGTTTTGTGTATTAAACAACCTTGAAATTTTACAGTCGTGCTAAAAAATTCACCTATTGTCAACTTTAGAACATTTTAAAATTTACAAAAGTGCCTGAATTAATCCTAATGTAGTATTAAATGACAAAGATTTTCTAACCAAAAATGTATTATTCAATACACTTTTTAACAATGTAATGTAATCACATATAACAAAAATATAAAAACTTAGCCACCATATGTATGTGTCTGCATGTATGGTATTCAAAACACCAAAAAACGTTAATTTTATAGTTATCTATTGTTATGCATGTAAGATTTTAATATATTATTATTTAAGACGCATATAGAAATCCATAAACGAGTAATGTATTAGCTGTTTAATAGTTATAATGAACTTTCTGAAAATAAGAGAATAGTAGTTTTCAGCAAAGACCGCCAACAACTGGTTTTGTATGTGACATTGTTTATCGTTATGAGTTGCCGATATTGTCATAGTCTCTATTTTTATGGGGATATAACTTGGAAGTGATTGCTTTCCTGTGTCTTCCTAACCTACGGACGTTATTTTTACACTTTCTTTACAGGATATTTACGATAAGCAGTATTCATAGATTAAATTTCAGTTTGAAAATTATTTTTAAATATAAAAAACTAAAGGACTTATAAAACTTCTGTTCTCCAATTTCTTTTTTAAAAGGATATTGTTATTTTATACATAAATTGTGAATAATGTGCAGTAGCCACTAAAACGGCAATCTCCCATAACGTAACTTACATTTATATATAAAATCATATACATTCAAACTCTTTTTTCCTTATAATTCTTTATATAATAAATATTATTTCAAAGATTTCAAGAATAACGATTTCTATTTTTTTCAGATATTCCTTTAAAATAGTATTTTCCTAGACATTAAAAGGACGAAACATAAAAATTTATTTATATATATATATATATTATATATATATATATATATATATATATATATATATAACTAATATCTACCAATAAAAATTCAATTATATTACTGAAACTAAAAAAGTATTTTTAAAAGCAAAATCTAAAATCTTCACCCTTACGACTGGCTGTTAATCTTAAAAAGACCATTTTCAATATCCTTGACATGGTGGCATGAAATAATTCAGTTCGGGGATGCTCTAGAATTAATAAATATCTCTGTTCCCACACTGGTAAGTTTTACAAGTATGCTTCACCACATGACAAGGTACTTGACATTTCTCGGTCTACCATTCAACAGTGAATTGCAAATACACGAGAGGAATATGGTAAGAGCACGGTATCTCAGTTCCCCCGAATGGAAAAATTTGACCTTATTCAGTTTATTCTGGTCGGTACTTTATCATTGCTATAACATTGAATTAATTCAAGTTACACTCAATTTTTCATGCTGTTGATATTAAATTACGGAATATTATTAGCAGGAAAATAAAAGCATGAGGGAGAAAGAAACAATTTAAATGAAAACAAGCGAGTATCTATTGCAAATGGAATTAAAAAGCAATGCGTCAGACACAAAGGGGATATGTTTAGGAACTAGAAAAAATTGAGGGAGCTCCAATTCAGATTATAATAATTTATATATTTCCTATACTTAACTTAGGAATAGGACAAACTTGAGAAGACAGAACAGAGACAGAGCATTGACCAGTAATTTATCAGAATTAGATACACGTGTCATTTCCATAAATGAAAACCGAGGATACACACGAGAACAATGAGTCCTGTGGGCTGCAAAAAAAACGTTTATTTTAGTGATTAAACTTAATCCTTAATGCTATAAACTGCTATTGTATTGCCATAAACTAAGCTAACGTTTTAACGGTTATATAAATATAGTACAAGGGGCCATACATCAAGAGGTTATGTTTTCAATTAGATAACATAGTGTTAGCAGAGAAATGCTTTGGGCAAACCTAGTGGTGTCAGACATTTAAATAATCCACATTATTTATGAATATTACTTCCTCATGCTTGTTATATAAAATATTATGTAATATCTCCACTTCTGTGCAACAGTCTATGATCCCTTGGGCCAGTTGCTGTCTGTAAGTACTTAAGTCCATCGGCACTTCTCAATATTGACCTACTTGACCCACTGAATCCCTGCCACAGCCTTTCTTATATTTATCGATATTAACTACGTGAAAATAAATGTACTGTAAACTTACATAACTGAGTACTAACTTGCTTACAACCAATGTGATTCATTACATTTATTTACAACTAAGAGCTTATTACGCCAGTTTTAGTGAAACAAATTTATCATCTAAATTTCTCAATTACAGCCACGTAAAAATATCTCTATACAAATTAATTCTTGTATTATTTCGTTCTCGCTGAAGTGATTCGTCTACAGTCAATATATTTTTTTACCAAAACTACCTATAATAATTATTTATCTGCAATTTTAATATCAATACAGATATCCATGGATTGGCTGCCACCTAACCTACGGATTTCCGCCTTAATGTTTGTTTATTTTCTTCCATTGTTATTAAACATGTCACTTTAAACTGTATGACACAGTACAATAAAAGTAAATTTTATTCGCTATTATCACTTGAAAATATGATAATTAAGTTTCAATTTCAAGTTTGAACGTACATCTATGGTATGGGAGTATTTAATGGCGGATGTCATTATAAACGTTGACACCAATAAGCACAAATTGTAAACTCTATCACCTTATGATGTTCCAAGATTTAAGTAGTTTTAATGCCATAAGGTAAATGATTTAAATTGCCAAAAATCGGTACGGGTCATATCTTGTATCATTATGAAATACCAAAAAGAGGTAATTTATATAACAAAAGGTACTTGTAATCATTCGAGAACTTTAAACCACTTTTGTGGTATTGCTCCATGATGCCTACTGATAGTATAAACATAACTTTAAATAATAGCCATCATTTTTAATATTAAGAGATATGGATGTTCTGGAGTAGCAATGCACTAAACCAAAAATACCGAGATATTCGGTTAAAATAGTGCATCAATAGGTCTCGTTCATTCCAATGACTTTAGAGTGGGTAGAGGTTTTAGTGATAACGGCTGTTGATACCGAGGAGTAATTTCCCCTTCCCCTTGTCGAGAAGTTGAAATAGAGCTGGTCATTCTTTACTCCAAGGTCACATGACTATAATGTATTGCTTTACCTTTCTCGAGATCGCAACAGGAGTCGGTTCCTACCCTCTATACTAACCCATCCTGAATATTCTGTAACGACAAGTCACTAAGTAAATAACAAACTTAACATTAAAAACACGAGTAAAAATATATAATTGTGGACATTTTTTATGGCAAGGGCGGTATTAAAATACTGCTCATATTCAATCAACCCAATTTAATCATTGTTTGAGACTGGTTATATTTACCTACCTATCCACAAAATCATATTTTATACAGCGAACTGGTACCAGAAAACAGAGTCTAACACAATGTTGCACCAGATTCACATACGCGTTATACATATCTTGGAAGAATAAGCTACCACAACCTCGCATAGTGAACCAGAATTATCCCACAAAACATGCGGTATGCCCACTTAATTAACTATTCTTCGTAGTGACTCCACTTATTCCACTCCTAAATTGTATTATTAGTGTTAACACTAAATTAAAATGTATTTTAATATTCCTCATTATGTTTAACATTATTGAAAGGCTAATTCATATGGTATAATTCGTGCTCATATCTGTACCTAATGAACAACAGAGAATTTTGCAAGACTTTAAGGTTCATTAATTGTTGTAAATACAACCAACATCAACTGTTAAAATAATAGGATATATTCAGCAAAAGCAAGGGCTTCTGTTTTCCGAAGTTTCTAAAGTCTAGGTTTTTTATACGTAAAACAAACTGAAGATGGTGGACATTAGTTAAATATTACTAGAATAACAGCTCACAGTTCATTATGCACACATGTTTTCAATACTTTACGTTATGTACAACAGTTTATTTTCTACTTATAACAATAAAATCTGTATTTATATTAAAGTGGCCAACTCAGTAATATATTCTCTATCGTAAAATAAAGATTGTTTACATCATAAATTTAGATAAAGAACATTTATGTAAAATTGTCTCATAAGGTTATCGAATGTAAAAATTGAAAAATTGCTAGAAACGATGTCAGCGATGGGTTGGTTGGGGTAGGTTTTGGAGGACGGATAGGGTGCTAGTGAATGTGTGTATGAATTTATTGTATGAATGTATGTGTACTAAATTCTTAAAGATACCTTTATTATATAATTTTGTTTCATTTTAAATGTAGTAGTTTTATTTGACTTAAGTTCTATTGACTCCATACTATTATATTGGGTCAATTGCAAGACAGAGCCTTATGGCCCTTAATTCGCCCTTTTGTATATGTAATACAAATAAAGTCATTTGAATTTGAATGTCTCGCATATCATTAGCTTAGAAATTAAAAGAATCAGTTATTGAAAATGTAAACATTTGGGTAAACACATAGCTTATTATCTGATAAAGTGTAAAATAATAACGAGAAGGAAAGTTTAAGTAGAATGCAACAACACCAGTAGAATATAACATGTATTTTACAGTTTGTTACTTGAGCCACACAAAAATATATTTTCTTTTAACTTAGTTTTACAAGAAGTTACGAATCCCATTGTTTATGACCAATTTATAATATAAAAGACATACCGTACGTTAAATTCTGCGCATTTCATATTAAAGATAAAACGTCCGGTAATATTTCCACTTCACTGGAACCAACTATGACCCCTCGGGTCAGTTCCTGTCTGTAAGTACTTAAGTCTGATGGTACTTCCCAATATTGACCAACTTGGCCTGAATCTCTGCCCACAGACCATCTTAAATTTATCCTATATAACCTACATAAAAGTTAATGTACTGTAAACTTACATGAACACTGACGTTACTTAGTAGCAATGAGATTTATTAATTTAGTTTACAAAATGTGTTTAAACACATTACTTTATCCTTACTTACTTAAAATATCGTTTAAATTTACCGGTTCAACCTTAAACCGGTAAATACCCGGTTGAACTGAGCATAAATAAATTCATGCTAAGGCACAGTTTCAGTCAAGAGATGTTAAATATAATTTGCTAATAATAAGTAAAATACGTAGTTGAATTGAAAGTAGCGAATCGGTTGTAATCAGCTGTTACATGTTCTAGAACTTTACGCTAAATTCTGATTTATTTGTGTTTTATTGTTACCTGTATTAATATAAAAAAGGAAATTTATATATTTCCCTGTAACCTCTAAACACGGTTCATATCTAGGGATATAATGATGGTTGGATTACTTCTTTCGAACGCACATTCATGGTATTATGAAAACTTTTGATAAGTTATATATTTTAAAGCTTACACTTAAAATTATGTTTAAACTCTATTATATTTTATCATTCCAGTATGTAACCTGTGTAGAAGTTTTTTATGGACTTTATTTTGTTAAAATCCATACAACGTTATAAATATTGGAATGTTTTGATAATATTGTAATAAAACCATTGTATGGTCAATACCTTGATACATTATGAAATAGCGAAAAACACTAGAAAATAATTACAAACGAGTAAGGAATGTGATACTTCATGAATCGGGCAGGGTTTAAACTACTCTACACTTCAAAAATATTCTTTAGTTTTTTTATGTGTTGCCTATTAAATAATATAAGCATTTCCTTTAACGTGGAATCACTTGCAATTTCAAAAAAAGTGATCCATTGTTCCTTTCTTTGAAAAATAATTGAGTTAATATTTAAACAGTCCCATGTAAAAAGATTTTTCTTAATTGAGACTGGGTTGAAGAAAACAAAAGTTCATTCCTACTGCTGAAACGTTCACAAAATTTTTTGATTGTGTATTTCCTTCTGACGTTGCTCATTATTGCAACGTTATCAGGTATCCACACATTACGTTTCGTTGTGGGATAAAATAAAAAAACATACGGTACACGACTCAATTACACTTAAATAAATATTTAAAACATTTACAATGATGAATTGCTACTACCCGGTGGCCACATATTCCCGAGTACGGAACGGACAGTTAGGGACTACTAGAGGAAGGAACTTGTCTAGACAGATGGACTTTGTTCACCAACTCATCCTTACCACATTCATTGGCGTGGTAAACAAAGAATTGGATTGCATATGTATCTTAGTATTCGGTACGTCACTTTTTAATGTCTTTATATGTCATATTTTTTATCCTTTGACATTAAACTACTTTTCTTGCATTTTTTTATTATTTGTAGGTTTTAGTTTATATTACAGTAGGTATATCTACATTATGTGATATGTTCAGAGTAATATAGCAGTTCTGTAGCAGTATTCTTTGGAAGGTGTTCCATAAAATGGAATTTTAACGATCTATGAGTTTGTCCGTTATAATACTTAGGGCAATCACTACACTGAATTTTACAATCCCCGCTGCCGTAAAATTATCCTGGCACTGTTTTTTACGGGAATTTGTTAGCTGATTCTATTTAAAGTCCACATTTTTATGTATTCACAGTCCTTTATTTGTAAACATTTACTTTATTCTACGGTGAAAAGCTAGTTCTTGGATACCTGATGATGTCAGAGTGTTGAAGAAATGTTTCGTAACATCGGTAAATATATAATCTATTAACAAACATCCCCCATTTAAACGTGTATTTCCTTACTCTATTGATAGTCCTATGTACCAGAAACCGGAATTAATTATAAAATTGTGTTATGTTTCATCATGAAAATAATAATTATCAGGCTACGAAATAGCAGATAATAAGTTTCGTGACCTTTTTGCGCCGAGGTGAAATGTATCGTTCAATACTCGTCTCGAAAGTTCAATTGCGGGGCTTGATAGCTTTTTCCACACTCGGCTTTGCCTCTCGAGTAAAATATTATCTCCCCTTTCTCAATAGCTCACTATTGGAAGTAGTATTGAAATGTTCAAAATGTTAACATATTTATGTAGTGTATTACTTTCATACAATAAACTTTTGTCTAAATCACCCAATAGACGTAAAAGGTTGATATAAAACAAAAACATGCAGGATCGTAAAACAGTAAACAGTGATTATTGAATCACACAGTAAAATACTATAAATAAACTACTTTATAAGCCGTTATAAAATGTTTTTAATACATTCAAAGTTATTTGTTTAGCCTCATAGTATTAAATTGAATTTATAATTATACTCTCCCATTTACTACATTTGGGAAAACATATTAGCATCACACAGTAAAATACTATAAACTACTTTATACGCCGTTATAAAATTTTTCAATGCATTCAAAGTTATGTGTTTGGCCTCATAGTATTAAATTGAATTTATAATTATACTCTCCCATTTACTACATTTAGGAAAACATATTAGCATCACACAGTAAAATACTATAAACTACTTTATAAGCCGTTATAAAATTTTTTAATGCATTCAAAGTTATTTGTTTAGCCTCATAGTATTAAATTGAATTTATAATTATACTCTCCCATTTACTACATTTGGGAAACATATTATTTAATCACACAGTAAAATACTATAAACTACTTTATAAACCGCTATACAATTTTTTTTGAATACATTCAAAGTTATTTGTTTAGCCTCATATTAATAAATGGAATTGATAAATATACTCTCCCATTTACTACATTTAGGAAACATATTAGCATATCTGAAAATGTTAGAAATACTTTAAGCTGATACGTACGAACAACTAGTAAAATTTTGATGGCAAGAGGTATGTAATCAACAACGTGCCCATATAATTTAAAATGGCACAAAGCAGCCTTATAAACCCAAATCGCAGAGCAACATTCGTCACTCCGCAGAGCAACTCCGTAGCTGGCCTCTCCGTCTAGTCTCCAGCTTCTCGTCGAGACATCGCTGCTGAATATGGTGAATATCCTGCCGCTACTACCGTCCATTATAACATACACAAATTAATATAGCCAACGAAACACCTGAGCAGATAATTCTCGGAAATTCACCCTTCAACACCTGGTTTATATTATGTTACATGAATTGTAGTTGCTTTCACTATAGTAGTATTAACGAAACATAATGATTTTTCTATGGTAAATGAACTTTTATTCCAGGAGTAGAGTAAAGTATTTTAAAAGATTTTGATTTAAACTTTCTACAGCTTGTGTTTACGTTACCGTTTCGGAAACGTTGCATATTGCTCGTAATTTCGTTCGCAATGTTTTATTAACCTCTTATTAATTTTTAAATTAATAAATTTTTTATTTAACACAATTAATTATATGAACTCGAAAATTCTTTTGCCACACGTGTGTATATACACTGCTAACGTTATATTTAAATATCAACAATAAAAACGACAAGCCTCTACTTTCTAATAATAAAGTATTCCGTAGTTAAATAATACTCATACTTTAATTCATATTCCATTGAAATTAGTCAGGATTCAAATATATCATTACACCAGCTGGTAATGCCATTGAGGGTGAATAAATCACTTTTATATTACTTTTAATGTTTTGGTGTCTTCATAGAGTTATTTAAACTTGACACCAACTTTACTCAATATACTCTATTTAATTAAATTCTGAGAAACGATCTGGATTACATCTCAATTTTAGGTAATTTTTCTTCTAAGTGATTTTGTAGGTTGATAAATACGTTTCTATCATAAATGTTTCACCATTTCTTATTAACTAATATTCATAATCTGAAGTTCTCTGCAATTATTTAGCCATGCCACTTTAGCCTTTATTTAGAGAGTATTTTAAAGACCATTTTTTGCAAACAAATGTTATAACTTATTTCGTGAAACTGCCCAACAGTAATGACTCACGACATAAAGGTTCTAGAAATAATAAGTTGTTTATAAGTCAGTTTGTCATGACAACGCGTATGGTAGTAAAGATACCTGTGTGTCCATGCTGCACACATAAGGAACCATATGTGCAGGATAATTGGCTATTAGTGTTGGATAAAACGTTGAGTGTTACTGTATATCTCCAAGGAAAATGTCCAAATAAAAGATTTAATGGTATGACAAGCATTTGTGGAACTTTGTTGCACAGTTGGCTACAAATTAGAAAGTGTTAGACCTTATTAGTTAACACGTGTTAAGTAATTTAAAACTAATCTATTCAGATCGCGTTAAATCGTGTTACACATTTATGTCGCGTTTGATGACTTATTTGTATATGTTTGATGATGTGTTGTATATTGGTAAAACTTCCATTTTTGTATGTGGT
Source organism: Homalodisca vitripennis (assembly GCF_021130785.1). Classification (NCBI taxonomy): domain Eukaryota; kingdom Metazoa; phylum Arthropoda; class Insecta; order Hemiptera; family Cicadellidae; genus Homalodisca; species Homalodisca vitripennis. The sequence continues at coordinate 23,269 of NW_025776859.1, read as the reverse complement.
AAATTTAGACTACGATAAATGAGTCAAACTAACCCAATAAACTTTAACATTATTTACAGTGAAGAGAAGTTAGTATTTATGTTGACATTAAAATATTATGTAAAGTGTGAACTAAACCTTGTTACCACAGACTGTAAAACCCCTCTGTTATTTGCAGGAGTATTACAGGTTTAAAGATTTATGTGCCATAAATTGGTTTTCGCTGAACTGTACTAGTTCAAGAGCTTCTAGTTGTCATCCTGGTGGCGCGTTTCACAAAAATATTTAAACTCACCCTTAATATAGAAGAGTAAAGTCATTGTACAAGGCTTAAGTTCTGAAGCTTATCTATATTTATCGAGGTTTTCATTACATACTTAACCAATAAGATAATTAAAAATACAAGTTAAAAATTATTTCATCTATCATAATTTCTGTTTGGAAATATAAACATTGAAGCTTAACGACAAAAAAAATTGTTTCATCAATTTTATCATTATAATTTTTTAAATACGAAAGGAATTAGCTGTACTAAAAACCTTTACGAACAATGGTGTTTTAAAAAATAAGTTTTAGATGCCGTGGTGTTTTTGAAAATCTCTTTAATCTGTATTCGGTGCCAGGTAATGATATAAAGAGGGCTTCTCAAAGCTAGCTAAGCCTCGTAAAATAATTAATACTTTAACTTAAATTTATTGACCTGGCCTAATATACTTGGGAGAGCCGATTTCCGGATGGTCTAAGGCGTCGGACTATTGATCTGAGTTGAAGATATCAAAAGTCCATTTCCTGTTTGTGAATGAAGGGCCTTTTATCACTTTGATGAGATCCTCGCACAGGCCATTATGCCTTAATAACGGATATATATGTCTTAAAAGATAATCGGCCTTTCCATAACACCTATGATAAAGTTGTTACACCTCAAACATTTTGGAATACTCGGAATGTTATGGGTGTATCCTTAACTGTAAAGTTGGGATCATTACAAAAACTCTGGGATTCTATATCTTCTTTTAAAACCGTCATCTGAGTTGTCAAAAACATATATTTGCTTATAATTTTGCAGGTACTATTTTGTTTATTGAGTTATGTACATAACATGCTTAAATGTAAGTGTAGGAGAACACTGCTGGTTATTAATGAAGGGTAAATCATCTAAAATTACATGCATGTAAACCTATAGTGATATGAAACAATTACAACGTATGTCATGAAAACGCAAAGAGAATTAAGTGCAGGTCACTTGAAGCAATTTATGAGCGGTAACCTTTGTAACTAAACTGTGCGATGAGAAGTCTGGTATTTTACATTCCAAACTTATTGCCCACTGATGCGGTTATGTTTTTTTATATAATTATACGTCCATCCAAAAATAATTTTTGTATAATCTTAATTTACTCAGTTTAAATGCAACTAATTTCATACTTTTTGGATATTGTGGAATTTACTAGTTATTTTTAAATTTACTTACTGACTGACCGAATATTTACGAATTCTGAGTATTCCAGAAGTATAACCTTAATCCAGTAATGAATTATTGGTACCAAAAATCACTGTTCTACAAAATGTAAAAAGTCCTTCAAAGTTTTAATGATACTTTTACAGTCTTTTTCCTGTGTATAAATTGCAGATGCTAATTTATATATAAACGGTTTATTCAATAAATTTTTTCAATTAGGTAGTACATTTATTAGGTAACATTTATAAATCAAAGTATTACTTCATTTGTAGTTTTTAATATTTGTATTTTCGACTTTGATGTCCAAATGATTTTTCGGTTTTAAATTATTTATATTATTACTTTTATAAAATATAAATTTAGAAATTTAATGAGCTATCTAATTATATGTCTTATGACGTTTATATTTCAATCGTCATTAAATCAATGATTTCTTTATTTAAAAATAGTAGAATTGGTGGGAGCTGATTATTTTATAATGTAACACCAATGGAAATTCGTAATCATTTTTTTCATATATCCAATATTTTATTTTAATTGACCAAATTATGTGTAATACGCTAGAGTTAGAAAGTATCTTAAATAATATTTGCATTATAACCCAAATCACGTGTTGTTAACTTTTAAAATATAAATAATAATTATATTGCCTATTCAGCAGTGTATTGAATTGGGTCATAATTTAGTTTCAGCAACAGTTTTTATACATCGAAAATCCAGGGGTCAGATGCAAAACTTGAAAGAAAAGAACTATGATTATATTATTGTATTTTGCCGTATCGTATTAAGTATTTTAGTAACTATTTGCCAAGATTATAAACGTTACTTGTGGACAAAATCTCATTTAAGATAAGGGCGTTTATGTGTGGAGTTCAGCTCTTTGGTACTTATCAATCCGGTCGTTATTATAAAAGACGCATTCTTCTCAAACAATGGCTAAGATAAATAACCTTCTGTATAAATCCTCTTGATGTAACAAAATTTTTCAGTTTCCCATAAATTAACATTCACCATAATTAAAGAATGTATCACCTGACTCAGAGCAGTAAATATACTAGGCTAAGTGAAAAGGTGGCATACATAATTTAAGATCGTTACTGTTCTCTATGAAAAATTCTAAAGTTAGAATATTTTAAAACTTCTAAACATTTTAAAAACATAGTAAAACATTATTTTAAAATTTGCTTTAAAATGTATATAATTAATAAACGTATATACTTGCTTTGGGAATATTTTTACTATTGGATATTCGTATTCTCTCTGAAACAAATGACTCAATTAGATTAAGATTACTGAATGATGCATATGACACTATACACGGACTGATAGATACCAAAAACTAATAGTTTTCGTTGGGCAGACGCAGGTTTGGGGTGCAACCAAGTTACCAACAAACGGACAAACCCTCAACCCCTCCATATTCAGAAGCTTCAAAGTACGCTTGCTCATTTGCCAAAACAAAAAAAACTACTATACAACTACTTCTTAACATCATAGATATATACGCACTCTTTCATTTGAACATTTCAAACTACAAATAGGAATATATTCACACACTTACACATATATCCTCACCAACTTTTTTCTAATTAGCGTGGAGAATTGTTAAAGCACCACAAAGTATAAAAACAAGTGGGGAATTTCGAATACAACTAAATATGGGTGATAAATATTGATAGTATGTCAGATCTAATCACTTGTATTTTTTTCCATCTGTGTACATATATACAAACACACACACGTGTGTGTGAAAGATATCACATCTTGGTTTCTGTTCACATATTTAATATAGCGTTTAAATAAAAATAATTTTACTATATTTGACATATTTTAAAGCAATACATTTTATCTTTATCTGTTTTCCCTCTTATTTTTAGCGTGTAACGATAGATTTATGTTATTAAATAGGTGGTGGGGTAAAGTGGCTGAAGACAAAGGCTCTTTACTATTTATTATTATTTCCATCACATCACTATCACCCAACAAAACCATCACTTCCAAAAGTACATTCTCCCAATTTTACCCATGAACCAAATTTAGCACAAAATATTTTAGTATGATTTATTATTGATACTTCAACCCTATAATATAGAGAATTGCTAACAAAGTTCTAAAAAACGTTGGAGAGAGCATAAGCAGACTTTTGTACTAAAATATCACACTTATAATCACACTATTCGATTTACCTATCAAATTGAAATACATCATTGTTTTAATTGTTCAATGAATAACAATAATATCTCGCATGTTTATAATGACATATAAAAACATGAAGTGTTTCAGTAAATCATTACATAATTATCGTAAAACTTTGTACTTAGTAAAGAACCTTTAAATGGCATTATAAAAGTACCTACTTCCGCTTCTCTTATACTGCATTGTGTTTGTTACTGCAGTCTACTACTATTGTACGTGATACGGAAATGGTAACACATAACTTGAAACTTTGTCCTTCTTTTATGGACTCCATTGTGGGCAAGATTTGACCAAGATGTTACATACTATTTATCATTTGTTGGTCCTCAGGCGATCCTTTGTACTCTTTTGTAAAATGTGAAAGTGTAACAATCTAAATCACTGTGTAGAAATTATTTTCTTGGCATTGTTCAAAAAGATGCCACTCACAATAAACAAAGAATACTTACAATAATGTATATAGTTTCGAGTAAATAGAAAATTAATACATAAACAGGATATTTGCCTATTGGAATCAAAAAAGTTGACAAAAACTATTAAATTATTTTGTAATAAATCTTTAAAACTTTTACGACAGCAAAAATTCGATAGAGGCTGTGGGTAACATTTACAAAAGGAGTGGCTTGTGATGTGTACACTTTAACAAGGCATATGTAGCACTAGGGATAACTGCTTTTGAAAAATGATTAAACAGCAGCATCATAATGTTTGGAATACTCTTGTTTAACTTAGTGCTTTGAGGTTAAGGAATTATCCGACTGATATATTTTATTTATGGTTTTTGGAAAAAAGAGAAACTTACTCATCAATACGAGTACACGTCATACGAAAAAGCAGGGGTAGAATACATTGTTGATGTTTTCCTTTCAATAGATTAATCCCAAGACAATATTATAAAATTAAAATGACGGCGAAGTGTAATTCTTTTCAACACCTTTTACACACAAATTGATAATGTAATAATTGGAAAATAGCCCAAAAGAATCGTATGAGGAACAGCCGAAATTAAACTTTTTCATGAAAATTTAATGATGGGTATTTTAATGCATTCATAAAAAGTGAGAAATATAAATTTCAGTACTCTCTATCAACATTTTAAACGTATTATTTCTAATGGTTAAAATATAGCAATTATTAAGTTATGTATCTTATTATTTTATATATAAAAATGGTTAAATGTTCCACATATAACTACTAATTTATGCTGTGTTATTTATATTCGCTTTGATTAGAACCCGCAGGGATCACTTCTGGCTGGTTTTTACCTTCCATTTCAACCCACCACCACAGCAAAAACCGATGTGTAACTTAAATCTGGGCAACCTTATGGATGTCCAGGAGGAGCACATCACTAACCGCAAATGTTGAGATTCTGGGGTTCATGGGCAATTCGATAGGTCTAGTCTACTGTGGGAGATGACTGTTGGAGTTGGTGGGTTTTTCCCTAAATTGGTTCTTATTTATCTCTGTATACGTCGAAAACAGTAATTTAAAATCGTTTGCATTATCTCTGATAATTTTTGTAAGAACAATTAATCTGCAGAATACATTAAGATTTAAAGAAAGCAAACGTTTAGAACCTTTTGTGTTACTATCCATAATAAATAACTGAGAAAGTGATGTGAAAAAAACGGATTTACATAAATTTATTTAAAAAAGGAGAGGAAAATCTTCTCTTTAGCTTTATTATGGACTATGACCTATATGACCCATATATAAAATGGAGAGTACATTACGAGGTTGACAGTTCCTATAAAACTTCGCTTTAGTCACCGACAGTTGACCTTTAGAAATCCTTTGTTATCTCTAACTTAGATCCAAAGTTTGACGTCTTTGAATGTACTAAAAGGATCTCCTAGTAATTATATATTACGAACAATTATATTATACAATATTTACAGTTTAATTGTGCCAAGATCAGTGTACCAGACTCAAAACAACTATATCGCATTTATATGAGTACCATAAAAAATCACACTATTTGCGCTATATTACGAGTATATTAACTATAGCACTTATTATTAAAATATGACCAGTTTTTAAGAATTAAAAACCAATGTAAATAATAAAAATATTCCTAAATTTAAAAATCTAACCATAAAACGTCTTATGCTAAAACTAGCCAATAGGATATGGACGTAAATCAGCTACAATGGTTGTAAAAATATGTATGCATTTTTCTAATCTTGTTTCTTATTTTTTAGTAAATACTTATTTCCATGTAGTTATTGTTTGTAACTTACATGAAAATTTTGAAAGGGCGAAATTACATTTTTTTGACGAATAAAATGTGGACGAAAAATGAATGATCTTCTTCGTGTAATTTTTAAACGTTTTAAACATTTCCAAGAAAAAATTAATTTAAATAATGTTCTTTTTACAGTTTTGATATTTTTAAAGGTTATATAAATTAATGTATGTTACATTTCGATTTCTGGATTTTTAGTATTAGTTCTGAATTGCTGCTAACCCTGCATTCAATATGTTTATTACTGTAATGTTTGATGATAAAATATAAAGGACTTAAAACCAGTATATTCGTGAATTATTTCATTCGATTTCTATCTACTCTTCGAGCACAAATAACAAGAATTTTAATTAAATAGTTAAATGTTCTTTGCTATAGTAGAGAACTATCTTTGTATTTACATTGATTTTAATGTATTATAAAACAATAATTCTGGCAATTTTCTTAAACTCTGTTCAGTTTTTAACACCACTGCAGGCTCGTGTTGCAGGCACGTGCTGCAGGCACGTCAAAGCCCATAATTGTTGGCTTTGTAAAAGGGCAAGGTAGTTCTTACATCTTGTAAACATTTTTTTAAAATTTAAATATTCCGCAGGGTATAATCTTTCAGTGAACATTTTTTTTCAATGTGGTTGTCATTTAAAAATATGAAATGAATGCTCACTATCATTTTGAAATTGTAGGTTTATTCACACATATAATGTTTTTTGCATCATATGTTTATTTTTCTTTAAATATGTTGAATAATCATTTTCTTTAAGTAATAAAATGCGTCTGCATTAAATAGAATATATTGAGAAATATCAACTGCAAAGACTTGGATGCCTCCATTTCAAAATAGTTCTTTTAATGTTCAATCCAATGCAAATACACAAGACATGATTGATTATGTCACACAATATGTTGATAATACACAATTTGTTATGTATGTCAGTGAAAAAATACATTCTTTATCTTTTATACAATAATTGTTATATATAGATTTTATTTTCAGTTTCCTATCAAATATCAATAAAAACTTAAGATTCATTTTTGAAGTTGTAAATCTCGGAATCTTATTGCAAAATATTCGTATTATACCTCCGTAAATTATCAAATTCATCAAATTAGGATGTAGCATATTTAGTATTCATGTAGGCTCTATTGTATTTGTTCGCACTGCTTTAAGTGTATATATGCTTGTTACAGATTATCATGCTATCAACACAAAAGTGTTCACCGAACTAAGCAATCTCAAACCTGGGAGAGATTGAGGATCACAGCGAACAGATATTCCCCTAGTGTTTAATTAATACAACCGTAGTTTCTAATCACCTGTCTGTGTCAAGCACGCCATGTTATTGTGAAAAGACCAGTTACGATGTACCATTTCCCATTCGTGTTTGAGGAATATTTTATTATTGAGTCTACTACAATTTCTATTGGGAAAAAACATGTAACAAGATAAAAAGCTACAAATATCGAACCCACTTAAAACATTCCAACGTGTTAGTACTATCCGGGAGAAAATATAAGGCACTAAAAGAAAAAAATTCTTATATTTAAAAGTGAGAGTACACCATGTTTTATTGAAAATTCCATTTGTTTTTAAACCACATTGATACAAACAGTTTAAATCGCCTCAGTAGGAAAGTAGTATATGTTTTTAAAATATTGGAAAAAAATAGGGTATTTTCTAGTGTGAGTCGTGTTTAACACTGTTTCGGCGATACTGAGTAATAAAATAATTACTTAGATTGGTGCTTTGTATATAAGACTGATCGATTTAATCAAACACAGATCGATAAATTTAGTACACAGATTTAACTTGTGCCCTGAAGGCACTTACCAAAAATATTTGTCTCCGTCATTTAAGTTCTGCCCCCTGGACTCGAAAGTTGTGAAATTCCCTTACGGAATATATTGCTGGAAATATATGATATTAATTTATATGTTTTATTTCTTAAATGGTATCAACTGTTTTGTGTAAACATAGTAACGTGACAGCATAAACAGTTGCCATTTTTAATTACTTTACATTTAAGTCTTTGAAATATGAACTAATGTTCGATGTCGAAAAGCAACCAGCGTTGATAAAAGAGTATATCCCGACAAGACAACTTGAGTTTTTAGTAAAACTAAATTTTATACTATCCATTTTTAGTAAATATCAAGTATGCAGTGCTTCACCAGTACTGCATTGCAGATATCAAGTACAAGGTTACTACTGAACATTTAATACATACTTAAGAGATGTTACAAACTGACATAACCTGATTCTTTTTTACCAGAAGTAGGTTTTTTTCTTACCTACGGATGGTAATATTTTTTCAGGGCAACCAAGCCACTGAACTGTGGTTCCAGAAATATGTTATACTGGAATTAAATTTACAGTGGAGGGACTTATACACTTGTTGACGTATTTTGTTTAGAGGAGCAACAAGGCTTACTCAATCTAAACCAAGCGTTCTTACTCGCGGAAAACTAAATTTACTAGCTATTAGTAATCTCACTTAACATCTGAAGCTTTTAAGCATGAACAATGTTATGATATGAAACGTAAATAAGCCTACTTCCGTTCTAAACTGCATAAACCACCATCATTTACCAATATAATGAAGTCATGGAAAATATTCGATATTCCACAGATACTTATAAAAAACTGTTTCACTCTCCGACTTCCGGATGCAAAACTCCTTTTTAACTTAAAACTGAAATAAAAAAGAGATTTAAATATTTAAAAGTGGCTATGATTTATCTCAGAGATGTTTAGAATGTAGTTTTAAAAGATTAAGTCCATTGGTAACCCTGTTTCACAATATAAAACTATTTGTAGTAAAAGTATTTGGTAGACCTAAAATAATCATGCTGTAAATTGTTGGTAGACTTTACCAGACTTCGACATAAAAATTAGTCATCAGGTACAATCTGAATGAGTAACTTCCAGACATCCCGTTATCAAAATCACATTTTGAAAATTTAAATACTTTAAACCCTTACACTTCAAGATTGTTTAAATACCCTTTTTACTGGTATTCACACGAAAATACAGTTCAATTTTTATCATATATAGAACTATTTATACAATAAGGCATTGTGGGTATATGAGTCAACTCAATTAACATTCAGATAATCATAATAAGAATGATAGCTACTAAAAATGCTTTATTAAAGTTTAAACACACAAAATCTTTGTTACTTATTGCCTTTTTTAAATAAATGCAATAAACGCTTTATCTTGTTAAAGAAAACTGCTAAAGCGCCTCAATAAAATATGACAAATTAAATAATCAGTGGTGTCGTTTGTGTGACTTTTCTGTAAGAGCCTTGCACCAAGTATTGAGTTCGAAAGCTTTTCCTCAATTAATTGTGTAAATCTGTTTTGCACGAAAAGAGCTCAGGTATTATCTTTTATCTTATACTTTTGATATTTTATTGTTGAAAAAGAGCACACGTGTCATTCACATGCATTGAGCTCGTATTTAAAATGTATTTTAACTTGAAAACACGTTTAATAATACAAAAATTTATTTAAGTAAAGAAAATTAAGTGTAAATTTACTGTTCGTTTAACTAAGTTTCCATCAAATGGTAAAACGTAAACAATTTATACCATTGGGTACCAACTGTCGTAAATCTATGTATTCCTTTTCTAATTAGATGTGAGTAAAAGTTGTTTAAGACACACATTAGATGTAACTGCAGTAAAATGTATGTAATAATATTATATTATAAATATTAACCAATAAACAAAAGAAACACATATCTGTGGCATTACTTTCTTTTTGTAGGAACGATGAATGAAAAGGATGAACTGATTTCATGTTGTCCATAAAACTTCAAACTTGAACTCTCTTCGCACCGACCCTGCAGAGAAGCATTACTGTAGTATTATTGTTCTAAATTATGTCCCATTCAATTATCGTACTTGAATGTATGAATTTATTTACTGTGGCGTTAAAAAGGATAAATCAAGTCTCCAGGTAAATTTCGGTTGAAAAATGTTGATATATTAAATGTCCTATTAACAAATTCAGTGTCAGGCTTACTTCATTTTTAATTTATTATTTGATCAATCAGTAGCAGGTAACAGGATTTTTCCGGAAATTTGCCATCGTTCAGTGAAACAAGAAATCAGTAACACTACGTTTCGAGATCTGCAATCTGATATCTTCTTCAGGTAAAGAACTACACAACAAGGGGAACTAACACAAGAAAGGGTTTCACAGAAAAGTGAAAAATTGCACACCATTGTTAGTCCGAAGACCATCATATGAATTGGGATAAAGCCAACATAATACATAGGGAACCACATTTCTTGAAAAGGAAATTAATTGAGGTAGCATACATTAAATTGGCAGACCAATCAATCAGTCAACCATCAGTCGAGATTAGACCGTTTTGGTTGCCAATTCTAAAACGTGAACTAAAAATAAAACCGAAAGTATCAAACGCATCAGATATTTCTAATAAACCAAAATGCGGAGTCACAATATGGTTTTAAGAAGTTCATCTAGCATGAACCAATAATAACAAATGGGGCCCATTCCTGCCCCCCTTCCTTTTTATTTCCGCCATCTTGTTTTTGTCTGCCGCGACGATTTTACATTGGGGGCTAGTGCCCTCTGGTCAGTCTTAAGTGGTTAGTAGACGAATGCAGACGTATTTTGACCTGTATTTTGTAGTTCAGTTTTAATGATTAGTGTTGTGTATAGTTTTTTATTAAGTGCACGTTTTTAGAGTTAGTGAAGTTGACAAACAACATGGTGATGTGATTCCTGACTTAGGTGTGCCACAAACGCTTTGGTATGATTTGTTTATTTTTAACCTAGTTTGTAATTATGTATTAGGTTAGTACTTTACCTGAAGAAGAGATCAGGTTGCAGATCTCAAAACGTAGTGTTACTGATTTCTTGTTTCAGTGAACGATGGCAAATGTCCGGAAAAATCCTGTTTCCTTCACAATCCTTCCATCGTCAAAAATAACTTTCAAACAAAGAATCAGTAGTAAATATTAATTCAACCACATTAAAATGCTTTTGATAGTTCACCGACTCGAATTATATGGTCACGGAATCCAAGACCAATTAATTTTAATTTCCAATGGTTGTGAGGTTTATTAATCATTATGTGGGAAAGCCACCACTTCATTGTGTACCGCTGTAAGTTTTCCTGCCAACTTTCCTATTTCCTAATATAATAATTTAAATTATAAGGGTAACTAAAGACTTCCATTAACTTAGGGGCAAAAATGTCAAGAGAAGATATTTGAGAGTAAAGATCTTCAATATAAAGAAAAGAAACCTGTGGCTCGCAAATAAAGCCTTTAAACATCTTTCTCACGCATTGATTTACACTAAAACTATTTAATTCACTAAGCTCCAAAATTAATTTCATTTGCAAATAAAACCAACAACAAGTACCATCAGAAACATGGTACAGTAACAGAAATATTCCAAATTAAATAATACATTAAACCAGTCACGTTTTAAAGGTACAGATAAAATATATTATTCATTGCGAATTAGTGCATACATTTGAGTAATGTAGATCAGTATTTGACACTCGGGAATAATTTTAGAATATATAGATTTGTACTATACATTACTTATTGTAAAACTAGTAGTATATTAAAATTCATACCTAATTAAAAAGTCGTTTTATTTGTTTGTTATATCTATTGTTTGTTTTTATTTTGCTAAGTTTAAATGAGGAATAAATATCCTTTAAAATATTTTAAATTTTCTTTTAACATTTGTTTCGTTTTATAGGCATTTTATATATGACATTTTATTTTTTTTAATTTTTAACAGCATTTTATTTAAATATGCCTATATTCATAAAAAACTTAGCATTAATTAATACCTAAGCTTAACTGATATTAGGTTTTTGATCGATAAAAAACTAATCATCAATCAAATTCAATCTGCGAAAGTTAGTGCAAAATGCAATGAACTACGGGAAGTAATCATGTGTTAACATATACGAAGTTCAGTCACTTGAAACAAAAAGTATAGGAGCCCGACATTTAACGGTTATCTCCTAATTGTTAATTGGTTAAAGTTAAACAATAATAGACGAGATGGTTCCAAACGATCAATAGGATTTCGATACAATCTTCAAGTTCATTTAAAATTCAATTTATACTTTATCTTTCGTTATTAGCCAACGAGTATCAAGGCAATAGTCTACCATTTTGGCGATAGGAAGAAGTCTGAAGGCTGTTCAGTTATATTATTAGTGATTAAACCGATATATTCTTATTCAATATATTTATTCGTACCTCAAAAAGTTGCAAGTAATTTTATATTATACAGTAGTATTTAGTATTGCGTTTTCAATTATTACTGAATGTCTGTATGTTGTAGTTATATACTAATATAAAAATGGGATGAATAACAGTACTTTCAATTAATAAATCAATTTTATTATTTAGGCATAAAATTCACACTAATAAACAATATCAAATTTACCTTACAATCTGTTGATTAGATAATATGGATACCGGAAAATGTAATTTAACCTGTTAATATTCAAGACGAGTATGTGCACAACCTACAATGTCAAAGACATGTTGTCATTACAAAGGAACTTGATTACATAATTATGGTTATACTGATAATATAGGACATGAGGAGACTAATTACTCTTTCAACGCTTTTCACAAAGATTAGAACCGTAAAGCAATTTATTTCATTCACTTGAAGGAACAATTTTAGAATTATATAACTTAGAAAATTAACGGGAAAATAAATATTGAATATAATAAACAAACGTTATTTCTTAGTTGACTTCTATAATATTAAAGCTGTAAAACTGTCTACTTGAATTCTAAATATGCTAAATCCTGGATCTATGTTTATTGAAAGTTTTTCTATTGTAGATTGTAATAAGGTTCCGGAATCTTACTAACTGGAATACAATCCGAAAACTGCATTTTAGGATTTTACTATGATTTCTTTCCATCCTTTCCGAGGCTGTTCTTATTCTTGAAAGCAAGTTTTTTATCCACTACCGGCTTGCTAGACCTGACGTAGCTTCACCAGAGCCCCGTTAGCCGTCTCTTTGAGCCGTTGCCCGTCCCTCACGACGAGGACGAGGGGTTGGACTTTGAGGGACTGTAAGCAGATTGCAAGCTGCAGAAATGAGATTTTAAAAGGGATAGAGAAGACTGCAAGAAGAGATAGAATAAGGAACGAAATAACCAGAGAAAGATTGAAGGTAGTTTCACTGCAAGAGACAATGGAAAGAAGAAGAATACAGTGGATGGGGCATGTGAAGAGGATGGGAGATAATAGAATGCCTAGAATAGCACTGGAGAAGGAGGAGGAAGGAAAGAGGAAGAAGACCAAGAGGAAGACCGAGAGGAAGATGCGAGGATCAAGTGTGGAAAGACATAGAGAGAAGGGGACTACAGAAAATGCAGGTGGAGGAAGAGGAGACCTGGAATGACAGACAAAAGTGGAGGAGGCTGTGTACGACGACCCGTGATAACGGAAAACGTCAGATGATGATGATGATGACTATGATTTCTTTGAATACTAAAAATCACATTTGTGTAACTAATATACAAAAAGATAAATACTTAATTTTTTCATAAGTCTTTTAATAGATATTTTTGAATGTAGTTTTGAGTTTTTGAATATATATGTTGTAATTTATAATTCATCCATAAAAGAATTAGGAAACAACTTCTTGGATATGTGCTTTAGTTTGAACCTTTCAGAACTCTATTTCAATAAGCCGGCCATTCAGGTCTTTGAAAGTAATTATTACTGAAGTTAGTCTCTATAGACACATTTTAGATTTAAATATAATGATTTCTTTCAATTATTTTAAATTAAATAAACATATATTGCATAAACCCTTAAAGCAGCAACTTTGGCATTAACGCATGGTTATATTCCTATTTATTGTACAATTTCATATAAAACCCACATATTAAGTATACTTTCATCGAAAGATGCCAAGCTGAAGGAAATTTTTATTCAGGAGATGTTTCAAAGTATAAAAATTGTAAATAAATAATTAAAATTATGTCGTTTTATTGGTCGTTAATAATCATATGGATATTGTCATTGGAATCTATTCCAATGGGCGTTCGTAGAAAGACATTTTTACGAATTACTATTCTGCTTCTTTGGTTTCGTGTTTAGTGTCTTCCTGTAAATTTCACGTTGTTTGAAGTTTGCTTTTACTGTAAGAATAATATTATCATGAAATAAAAACTTAAGTTGAAGTTATTATTGATTACGTAAAAAATAACGTAAATATTAAATATTACGTACCCAAGTCTTTAACCTTTAGGAATATAACCTCGATAATGTATTTAAGACAGTAATTGCTTTTAATATTTTATAAATATTAGGTCAGTGAACAATAAACGAAGTTCTTAAAACCTTGAAATATTAATTTTGCCAACAATATGCTTCGCTTAACAATATAAAAATGCCCTCTAGATGTTATGATAATCATAATGTATTACGTTGTGTTCACAAACTGAAATATTCCCATAAATGGTGTTGTGTTTTGGCTCTAAACCAAAGCGGTTTTTTTTAATAAAATAACTTTTTACATTGCAATTCAAATTGATTACGTTTGCTTGAGAAATTAAGTTTACTGGAAGTTAAATGTTATTGACAAAACATACAATGTAGCCTTTTCCGTGTATATAGGATCAACTATTCTAGTCCTTATAGTTGATAGATATGGTGTTAAGATAATGGAGATTATTTATTTACAACATCAGTTATTGAACATTTATCATCCTTCACTTTTATGAGCACTATGTTACGTTTTTTGAGATTAGCTATTTGTAAAATAATTGGTTTTAAGCCTTTTTTTTTCTACTGCGTAGGGACCCTTTGAACCATCTGTATATTCACCTTGTAGTCGAGGAGAATATCAATAATCTCAGAAAGTTTATTAGCAATGTTATGTATATTTTCAACGCTTGTTTCTAAAACTTCATCACGTTGAATACTGTTATTTCTATTATACTGGTTTAAACTACTCAATCTCAACCTTAAAACAGCCAAATATTCTTGTTATATGACGTAATTAGTCAGTAAATCCATATAATTACTTAACTTTGGAAGTAAGACGAACTAGCTGTTTATCATATTTATCAGAAAAAAAATTGAAGTGAAATTGTAAATCCTACAAATTATTTCTTAATGTAACATTGTTTTTTCTTTTATTGTAATGTCTATTTTATGTAAAAACTCTTCATGCAATATTTTCTTCTACTCTGCAACATTACCTGTGTAGGGTTATGAAGAACAGATCCTGATTTTCCAATTATACATTTTTCTTTTGCCCCATTCTTTTCGCAGGTCTGCTCTGACATGCTATCACATTCAAAGTTTAATTTACAATTAATGAAGTTTTTTGGTGGAAAAAAAAAAAGCAATGCGCACTCCCTTCCTCGCAAGGAAAAAAATTTTGACAAACAATACATTCACTCATATTTGAGGTTAAGAACAAGAATAGGCGTATGCACTTCACTAAGGCCAGCCACACATTCTTTTACATATCCTCAAAATATTGATAGACAAAACATTAAGAATCAGTCGACTTTCTTTGAATATGAACAGCAACATTTATTTTAACATACGAGTATAATATATAGGACAGATAGACTTACATGCATTTATAGTCGTATTTTAAAATATTGCAATAATCCAGCAAGATAGTTAATTGGTTAATCAGTATCCTATGGAAGCTTTGGAAGAATTTAGGACTGTGGATCGTGACTTATAGTTAATAGGCACTATATTACTTGTGGAAAGAGTTGGAGGTTCCACTATTCTAAACGGATTCTACCGCCTTAGCATAGTTTTAAATACTTTTAATGTTCTAATACCTGGAAACTATTATATTATTTGTGAAATTAATTTTAAACTTTTAATTCATTATAAATTGTATTCTTTGATGTTCAAGGATGATGAAGTCAAATGACATGTATTATTTTGTTTAGTTATTGTCATAAAACAAACCCTTTAACCTAATGACACAATACATACCACATTATATACCAAATGACACGTTAAATACCACATTGTAAACCAAATCTATTTGTTACATACTAATAATATCCCACTAAAATAAAACAAAAATTGATTCCATTATTTGAATTATAATGTTTTAATACGCCAAAACATATTATAACTTGTTTGAACGCCAAATGAAAACGAAAGTAAAACTCGGGCTTAGTCATTCCGTCGTACGTAAATTGGATTCATATCTCTCAGGTTTATCTTGTGAGTAGGACTCGGCGCTGTGGCTATGTAATTCTTGAGAGATTTAACGATGTTTTAAGTCTTCAACCTAAAATATAATGTGAAGCTATGTTTCAACAAATTGAATATTTTTATGTGTGTTGTGCAATAGTATTACAATAATATTACGCATTAGTGTTGATTCAGTAAAATATATTACGGCGTTTATCTAAAGAATTTAGTAAAGAACTTTTTAACAGTGTTTATTTAAATTAGGTTTGCCATTTTTAAAGATTCCATAGGATTATAGATTCACAAATGTAAGGGGTAAATTTATACAGTTTTTACACTTTAGTAAAAGTATATAAGTTTATACAGGCAGTATTTGAAACTTCTGAGGCTACAACCCTATAAAGCTTAGTTGTACGTTTTTGGTTCAAAACTTAAAACTTGGAAACTGACGCGAAAAGTATCAAGACAATATGGGGAAGGTGGAAAAATTATTGAAAAATGAACACAATAGCAATCGACTACAGAGTCGAGTTATATGATCCATAACTTGTTATCTGATTACTTAAATGCTATTCAACTCTGACTTAGTCTGCCGTGTTTTTGCTGTAACATGGAATACAAGTTATTATAAGCACCAAACATTTTATTAATTCAACCAGTTTCTCTTTGGCAATTTAGTTACCAATACTACCAATATATAAATTTTCTCTAACGATTAAGGAAATTCCAACAGTTAGGATTGCCATGCACTAAGTCCAAAAATAAAGTTTTATACAAAATTGTAAGTCTTTTAGGTTAGTTCTTTCAAGAGATGTAGTGCATATACACAGACTACAAAATAAAACTTTTACGGTCGTAGTCTTCGCTAAGACTTAGAAAATAAATAGTTGTTTTAAATCGTCTGGTTTAATTATTTACTATTCTTAGAGTCAGTTTAATAACTCAGTTATTATCTCTAATATGTGTCATTAAATTTTAAATATTCCTTTCACTTTGGAAAGTTTTGTAATATAATAATTGAATTTTCGTTCTTTATTTAATACCTGTTTAAGCTAATCTTCACAAGTATCTGCAACAAAAAACTTCACGTTATAATATAATGGTTGTATCACAAGCTATAAACGTTTGGCCGTCCTAGTAGCACATAAAATGTTATAAAACATTAATTTAGGAAAGTTTCAACTTACAATTACGGAACTAAAATAAAGTAAACACATTGCTTCCGTAATATTTTGATACGTAGTTGGGAGTTTATGAACTCCATAGTCTATTAAGTCAGGAAAAATGCTCTATCTGATTATATTCCAGTTAGGGATTAGTTCTGATAACTCAGAGAGCCACTATTGTAGAAATAGAGATTTAATGTAATCTTGCTGCAATGTAAATTAAACATTACTGCCTTAAAATATTTGTAATACTCCGCACTAAGCTCGAGGCAAATCCGATGTGTCAGGATGTTGTTTTAGGTCAAAAGGTGGATTGAGCAAACCTTCATGAATAACTAAATATTCCATTCAAAACAAGATTATTGCTGTATTAAAAAGGTTAGCTATGTAATTTTCCTGTGTTTTTTTTTTCATAATTCCTTCAATATTTTTGTATAATTCTTTTAATGGGCAAGGGTTTAAAAATAACAGTATTTATATTAAAAAATTAATATGCCTTGCATCATGAATTAAAATAATTTTTATATTAACACTTGGCGCTTTTTCTATAATCCCATTATTACACCTTTCAGATGGAACTAATTCTTTTTTTGTAATTTATTAGTACCTACAGAAATAATTCAGTAGATCTGAGAAGGTGGCTTATTTTGCCTTTTAAACATTTAGTGTCATTTTGTAAATATAAGAAATTCTCTTATGATGAACTCCAAAGTTCTTTGACACTTAACAGAATTTGAAAGATTTTGACACTATTTACCATTTAGTAAGCTATTGAAAAAACGATTATAATAATAATTAACAGATTTTTTAGGGCAATTTCGTTTACTAAAATGTACAAGTAATAAACTATACATTTCCTATCAATTATGTGCGAATTGTTCCATATAAATGTTTTATTAACAACACATCAAGCTTTTAATTGACGCTGGCTATTGATTGATGATTTATTATTGTAGGGTTATTTTGGCTTTTACTGCTCAGTTTTTTAATTTTTAAGTAACCTCAACTAAACAAGCAAAATTTATTTGTTTTAGAAGTTATTATTGATTATGGAAATATTATTTCACAATTAGTTAACGTTTTGATTTGAATTAAACCTTTTGAATGTAAAAAAGTGTTTAAATAAATATTATTTTTTACACTTGACTTGTTATTAAAAATGTATTACATATAAAAATAATACTTAATTAGTATGATATCCCAGAACTATATTATAAACATTTGTTTTATCTGCGTTAGTATGTATTTCGAAAATAATTTTCGGTCATTGACAAATATTCCTGTCCATTTTTATAAATTTAAAAATAAACATGTAAACGAGACCATATAGACAATTGCACTCTGTACTGTTACGGCACACACATAAAGTAATAGGTTTTTGAGAATTCATTTCATAATTAGATACAATTGTAATATCACATTGCCTGTACAAAAATTTTTAACGACAATTAAACAAAAATTATTTGCATCCTATATTTGTGGACCTCAAGTTTTTAATAAATTTGACTTTGTTAATTTTAGTTGTAACATTGTAAATTTTAGCATTTAACATGTGTAAGAATCCATATTATTCCTACCTAGTTTCTCTTTAAGTTTATTCCTGCCGCAAGTTAGATCTAATTACAGTCTGGGTCGTGTCGGAGGAGACATTACTCGGTTTACTTTCCAAGGCATTTATTTTAACATTTAAAATTACACACCTTCACCACGATAAGATTTCTCCACTATTTATTACCTTTCTTACTTTTAAGGGCCATTTTTAAAATGAACAATTTCATTGTTATTCCTCTTATTAAAAGTAACTCTAATCATACAAATTTTAAAATGTGCGTAAAATTAATTTTCTATGTTCAGACGGTAATATTATTTTTATTTTCAATTTTATTATTTGCAAACCGTGCATTATCATTTATACTCAAAATAAATGGTAACATCAAACAGTAAACGCTTTTCAATTTGATTAGTCTTTAAAACCCCATTTATAGGTATACACTTCAAATGCAAGTGTTTAGGTCTCTTATATTTGCTTTATAATGTTATATAATAATTTTCAACTTCAATATGATGATGTGGGAATACCTTGGAGAAACGGTTTTATACATACTAACGAATCTTAAAAAAATCAACTACTGATTTATAGCACTATAGGTTTATATAGCAGCACTAAAAAAACTACAGCACTATGATTGCATAAATAATAATATAAACATTGTGGAAAGTATTGATATTCAATATTACGTATAAACAGATTATACTCTGAAAAGAGATCAATTAGTTTTTGTTTTTTCAAAATATTTTATTTAAAAGTAATAAATTTCAATCGTTTAGGTTTTTTTTTAAATACGGACTCATGAATGACAAATGAACCTAATTTATTAAATTTTTGTGACATAACTTACTCCTTATGTCACAAACTGGGGCCGTATTAGTTTCTAACTGTAAATAGATACAACTCAGGATTGCTAGTTAGGAAGTTTAACTAAACAATCGGAAAGGTGGTACCTGTTAGTGACGTTTGTGAAGTGTTAGCTGGGAAAATTAATTTTAGAGGGTCTGACAAGTTTGTTTATCCCCCACAAGATGGATCACGTGACATGTTGACAGAACGAGAGGCGGATAATGGAGGGGATAGTGAATGTTTCCGGGTTACATGAGTCGTCTTTGAGAAAATAGGGTTTCAATGTTTTCTTACATCGTAACCCCAAGTTTTATACATACATGCATAGATATGAGTTACATATAGTTTTCTATAACACATCAATGTCATATCATGCTGATTTGTTTTAAAACTTTTATTTATAAAAGTCGTATTTCTCTGATACTACTTGTTACTTCCAAATAAAAACCTTACTTACAGTACTTTTAGAGAAATGTACTAATGTGGTACAAACATTTTGTTCAGAAAGAAGATGTGTGATTCCACAAAATTTATAACGTTCGGTAGATCTTTGTCGGATAGTTCTATCAAAAAGTAATCGTTGAAGATAAATTTAACATGCTTTTAAAGACCTTTGTACGTCCATTTTCAACCTCTGATGGCAAAAATTGAAATTTAATTCAAGAAAATACTATTCTGTTTGAAAAAATGTGGGTGATTTCGAAAAATGTTACAACTTTCCAATTTGAAAATCCAATTCCAAAATCTCCTCCCTTGATTCATGTGTTGATTTTGGTTATTTAAGTAACCAGATATGTAAAATAAAGTTTAAATTGAGACATCTATCATCTTAAAAAAAAAAATGGTACACACACACGCGCGCGCGCGCGCGCGCACACACCACACACACACACACACACACACACACACACACACCACACACACACACACACACACACACACACGTGTGTACACACAGACACATTAATAACTTATAAATATTATTGTGTGTACAATTTATACAATTTATAATCAGTAACTTGAGTAGGGAATTTTAAAATTTTAATAAGACTGTATAATCTGAATATTAGCAAGTTGCCCTTCTAAAAAAGAAAGAAAATAACGCTACTAAAACATCTTTTAAGATTATAACAAGCTGCAATTATGTTTTCTCTGAGAGACACTGAACTTTATGACCCTTGACTGTCCAGGAAAATTTTTCACCACGCCGCCACCACACCTCCTCCAAGTGGTTACACTTTTTTCCTCACTACCCCTACCCAACGTCATCCTACAGATCTATAAATATATCCCGTCAAAAGATGATTCATGTAATGGTATACATGTGGACCATTATCTTTTCCATAATAGATATGGATGATCTATTACCACTTATTGTTAAACAACCTGTACGTCTCCTTGTGTCAATGTGTCATAATAAAAAGGTTGCAAATAGAAATTTTTTTTCGAGCAAATATTGTTGCTCTGTGCCATAAATTTAATTTTTGATACAAGCAGATAATATTAATAGCATTAAGTGTCGTCACATTAACAGAAATTTAGTTAGAAAAATTTAGATATATAATTTGTGTTAAGATGAATTTTACAGGTCACTTTTTTCTTATGGTTTCCCGTAGTACGTTTCATTTACTAAACACTTCATATTGCTAATGCCCTTAAGAATATTGAAATAAAAAGCATGTTCAAATCAAACACTTTCTTAAATTCACCAACGCTATTTGTCTCTTCTGCTCGAGAAAACTGCCTAGTCACTCAACAATTAGTGCCAGAAACCATGGATTACTAATAACGATGAACAATAGGTATTAGAGCAAGACACTTGAGTTTTAGATCTACCATGGTACTTCACATAATAAAATTTCATTACAATGGCTTATTCAGAATTTCCTGAGGTACGGTTTCTCCAATATAAACTATGGGTTAAGAAAATATGAAAGCCGGTCAATTATAATAGTACTACATTGCGTAACTCCAGTACAACAAATCCAACCCTCCAGGCTAGGATCAACCAAAATGAACCCTAATTAAACTAAATTACACGCATTTACCTGAACCAACATGTGTTATGTAACTATGACAGGCTGGCATTAGTGTTAAATGTTCTAAGGCAGATTGAACACTAAAACTCTTCATGAGATATGCAAGATTCAAACGGAGGTAGTTAATGTTGAAATTGGCGGAGATCAGTTAATAAGAATGCGAATGACCTAAAACGAAAAAAAATATTTTCAAACAAAAACATATTGTAGGGTTAAAAAGATACCAACCTCTTACCCCTAGTAATTACAGATGGGACATATACAATGTAATATACATGATATATATATATATATGTGTGTGTGTGGTGTGTGTGTGTGTGTGTGTGTGTGTGTGTGTGTGTGTGTGTGTGTGTGTGTGTGTGTGTTGTGTACAAATAGTATTTGCTTCTTTATCACACCTCAGTACATTTTGCACTACATTAATATAAGTACTTCCAGGTATCGTGTAACAGGTTTCTCTGAAAATTACTAAGTGTAACAGTATGTAGCTCATATTTCACTCTCGATATGTTGATACAGAGAGACAGATAATTAAATATAAAAGATTTTAAAGCCTCACAAAAAGATGGAGGGAGAATTTTATAAGACTACAGTGTGTTTATACTGTAATGAAGCTTGGCCAAGTTCCGTTTATCGACATTTACCCATAGGCTTCGTGAACAATTTTAAAGGCAAGGGTATGATTGATCCCAGCGGAATAGTTAGGCTGTATGAAGACTCAGCCAATTTCTATAACGGGAACATGCCAATTATCAAACATGATGTTTCATAAGTAGAAATAATTTCGAATAGAATGTTGAACGTTTTTTAGTTCAATAAGGATTTGGATATCACCCCTAGTTTTAGATTTGGCAATTCTCAAAAATTGGCATATCGATGTACTTGAGTCGGATCTTTAATTTGTTTACTCTAAAATTTTCTCGTTAGCATTATTGTTAACCAATCTATTATCGTTTCTGACCTTCAGAGATAGTTGATGGAGTGACATTCATCATCGTCGAACTAAAAATTCCTCATCATGTAAAGATTTGTGACAAAACAATTGGACAAATAGAAAAATACAGAAACTAAAAGTTTTGCACCCTTTGAGTCTTTGCTAACACTCAGGAAATAAAATATATTTTATTTCATATTACTAAAACGTAGTTTCAAGATAACACGATAAACTATCCTATTATATTTAATAGATTTAATTATAACTATAAATACTAGATTTGCCCTTATGAAATATTAACACGTTAAATCAGATAGCAAAGTCATATTACGACCACGACGATCAACATCTGTTGATGTAACGTTTATTTTAGACGAGCAGTTTGACACTTCCAAAGTTTAATCCTCCCACTGGCGAAGTCGCTAGAAACTGCTTTGAAATAATAAAAACAAGAGAGTAATAAACCGTCATAGTTCTGGAAGTATGTAGCTTTGATGAGTTTTTTACGGGTGGTAGCTTTTGCACTTAAAAAACGTGTAATTTGCTGCGTATGATGAACACGTAATTCCAAATAAAGATAGCCATTTTATACGCCAACTACTCTAAAAAACTTTATCGAATTTAAGCAAAATTCATTGCC